>NC_092158.1:51971353-52271353 GCF_045791955.1 Oncorhynchus clarkii lewisi | reverse complement strand
AAAGATTTCACCCCCCTTGGTGTTTTTTGTTGCATCACAACCTGTAATTTAAATGGGTTTTTATTTTATTTAATGTAATGGACATACACAAAATAGTCCAAGTTGGTGAAGTGAAATGAAAAAAATGACTGATTTAAAAAAAATCAAAAAAATGTCAAACGTAAAAGTGGTGCGTGCATATGTATTCACCCCCTTTGCTATGAAGGCCCTAAATAAGATCTGGTGCAACCAATTACCTTCAGAAGTCACATAATTAGTTCAATAAAGTCCACCTGTGTGCAATCTGTGTCACATGATCTGTCACATGATCTCAGTATATATACACCTGTTCTGAAAGGCCCCAGAGTCTGGAACAAAACTAAGCAAGTTGCACCACCAAGCAAGCGGCACTATGAAGCCCAAGGAGCTCTCCAAACAGGACAGGGACAAAGTTGTGGAGAAGTACAGATCAGGGTTGGGTTACAAACAAATATCCGAAACTTTGAACATTCCACGGAGCACCATTAAATCCATTATTAAAAAATGGAAAGAATATGGCACCACAACAAACCTGCCAAGAGAGGGCCTCCCACCAAAACTCACGGACCAGGCAAAAAGGGTATTAATCAGAGAGGCAACAAAGAGACCAAAGATAACCCTGAAGGAGCTGCAAAGCTCCACAGCAGATATTGGGGTATCTGCCCATAGGACCACTTTAAGCAGTACACTCCACAGAGCTGGGCTTTACGAAAGAGTGGCCAGAAAAAAATAAGCAAACATGTTTGGTGTTCGCCAAAAGGCATGTGGGAGACTTCCTAAACATATGGAAGAAGGTACTCTGGTTAGATGAGACTAAAATGTTGCTTTTTGGCCATCAAGGAAAACGCTATGTCTGGCGCAAATCCAACACCTCTCATCAACCTGAGAACACCATCCCCACAGTGAAGCATGGTGGTGACAGCATCATGCTGCGGGGGTGTTTTTCATCAGCAGGGACTGGGAACTGGTCAGAATTGAAGGAATGATAGATGGCGCTAAATACTGGGAAATTCTCGAGGGAAACCTGTTTCAGTCTTCCAGAGATTTGAAGTCTTATTTCTTGTTTGTTTCACACAAACAAAATATTTTGCATCTTCATAGTGGTAGGCATGTTGTGTAAATCAAATGATACAACCCCCCCCCCCCCCCAAAAAAATCATTTTATTTCCAGCTGGTAAGGCAACAAAATAGGAAAAATGCCAACGGGGGGAATACTTTCGCAAGCCACTGTAAAAGCGGATTTAGCTAATTCAGTGGAGACCCGACGAACCTCAAGAGTTACCCAATGCAATGAACGTATTTGGTATCTCATGTTTGTGTAGGTGTAAACCTGTGTAGTACACTGTTGTAAACAAAAAGGAGTAATGACGGGATCTACGGGAGTTTAATGAGGACCAGCCAACCTTTACATCATATACGAACGCACTCGTGAGTATTAAAACTGTAACCTGTGATAAAACGAATGGCGTTATGGTAGACGGCATCCAAAGGTTTAGGAGTAGTGGTTTGCTACAATCTGGTAAATGGTGTCACCATATTCAGGAACTGGCAGGAAGGCTGACTATACAATTTGCTTTCTGGTATTTAGGGAGAAGCAAGACCTATAAAAAAAAGAAGCCCACTTTAAACCTTTGATTTTTTAAACTAGCTCATCCGTATGTTTTTAAACATGAAATCTTTGTCAATCCAAATGCCCAGATATTTATATCGATGGTATCGATGGGAGAACCATCCAATAAATAAATATGTAGACCATGTGATTTTTTTGTTGTTGCGAGAATTAGAGAACAACATGTATTTAGTCGTCTTGTCCGAATTAAGTAGAAGTTGTAAACCAACCAGTGCTTTTTGTAAGGCAACAAGGTCATATTGCAGCTCTAACATAGCCTGGTCAACCGTTGGGGCACATCGTCTGGATACAGATTAATATTACAAGTTTTAACAGTCTTAATGTAGTCTTTCAGAGTGTTTCAGACAAGACTGTAAAGGACAATGTAATTTATATGAAATTTAAATATGGCAAGATATGTTTGGCAAATAAAGTGGTTTCATCACTTTCCGTTAGGTTTAATTAGCATTTGAAACCCCATCGGCATTGAAACCCCATCGGCACGTTTTCCTTGTCTTCCCGTGACAGATGATCAAACCCGAACGATTACTGGATAGGATTTTACAAAAGGGCCTACATGTTATAAAGATAATAATAATAATACAAATAATAATAATACATATATGTATTTATATAAAACAAGAACTATTTATTTACAAAAAAAACTTGCTTATCAAAATGAATCACATTATCTAATTTTTATGTCAAATTGCATAATAAGACAATGGACAGATTTGCCAATGTTGTCTACTAATGCGTTTGTAGCTGTGCACAAGCCAACAACACAGATATGCATACCCCTGTAGACATACACTTTATGGAACGGCAGGGACTGTGAAGAGAAACACACAAAGGCCCAGACATACGCACTCTCCACACACGTACATTGTAATATTGTTGTAATGTTGGTATTATACATTTTGTATTGTAGATATGTAGTGGTGTAACAATGTTAAATGATGTAATGTTTAATACTTTGTTATATGTACGTGCTTTAATGTGGTTAGACCCCAGGAAGAGTAGCTGCTGCCTTGTCATCAGCTAATGGGGATCCCTAATACATATAAATACAAATACGGTGATTCTCTCAGAATACACATAAAATACACATACACATGTGTATTTGGAGTGTATAGCCAATATTGGGGACTGTGACATCGTTTCCCAGAAACAGAAACTGACATTCAATCTCGGTTCTTACTCTTTACCACAGCCGCAAAGTAAAAATTGTCCATATTGTATAAATGCATGAAAACAAAAAGTGTGGTTAAAATCACATTTTACGAAGATAAATTGTAGAAATAGGTGGGCTTTATGACTTGCCCTATCTCTTCTCCCCTCTCTTTTCACTCGCACACATGTTTACGAAACCACACATCTCTCTCTCTCTCTCTCTCTCTCTCTCTCTCTCTCTCTCTCTCTCTCTCTCTCACACACACACATAAGAAACCACACTCCCTCAGCCCCCTCTCTCGCCACTGCTCTTTCGATCTGCCAGTTTCATTCATATGAGGATTGGTCCTGCACAGTTTTCCTCTAATTCCACCCTTGACCCCATTTAGGACAGGATTGGTGGGTTTGGTTTACACACATATCCTGTCTATATAGCCTTCCGACAGTGACAACGTCAGCTACAACTTCTCAAATCCAAGGAAAACTTTACTTACGCATCCTAAAAAGTATCGGGTACCACCATGAACTACAACGAGAAAAATGACCCCAAACTGCAAATGATGCCCAGCACAGCCAATGGCCAAGCAAAACTAAAGGAGCTGGAAGCGCGGGGAAACTGGGAGAGTAAAGCCGAGTATATTTTAACGGTGATGGGAGCTATAATTGGACCTGGAAACGTGTGGAGATTCCCTTACTTGTGTTACAAAAACGGAGGGGGTGAGTGAAAACGGTTGTCACCAGTTACCACAGCCACAAATTCATAACCACACCTATTTCTACAATTTATCTTCTTAAAATCTAATGTTAAACCTAACTCTAAACTTAAATTAAGACCAAAAAGCACATTTTAGTTTCATGAGTTTTTATGGGAAGCCCTAGCCAATTTGGACTTTGTGGCTGGGGTAACTAGTGGAAACCAGTAAAACTCTGATGTTGTCCAAACGTCGGTCATTGGATCGCATTAGAGCAATGCATTTGATAAACTGTGTGCGTAATTTCGTTAACAGTGACATTTGCGCATATCTTGATTGACCTGATTTTTCGTGTCTGGCAGGTGTGTTCTTCATTCCATATGTTTTGTTCTTGGTGACGTGCGGGATCCCGCTATTCTTCCTGGAGACTTCTCTGGGACAATACACCAGCCAGGGAGGAATAACATGTTGGAGGAAGATATGTCCGCTATTTGAGGGTAAACCTTTTTATGTTGGCGCATGGGGAAACATCAAATACTTATTTTCTAGTTATCCTAACTATTCTTATTTTCTAGTTATCCTAACTATTCTGTCATTTACCCACAAAGGCCCATCGGTGCTCAAGAAAATGCCTAACGTATGCACAGGTTTCCCAAGTCAGGACCCCACGTACAACTTATTATATGCATTGTATGAACAGTAGAAAGTATAGCACACAAATTAATCCCTACATTTAATCTACTTGTACGTTTTTATTAAATATATGTACCGCTACAACCATTTTGGGACAACTAAGATTTTCACAATCTGTATTAAAATGGTGCGGAGTGCTAAAACATGTTATTTTCCCACAGGTATGGGCTACGCCTGTAACCTTGTCATCTCATTCAGTGCCACCTCCTACATTGTGATCTTGGCATGGGCCTTTTTCTATCTCTTCTCCTCCTTCAGTGCAGAGCTACCCTGGGCAAGCTGCGGAAACTGGTGGAACACTGGTAAGAGACTCAAAGACTCAATCATGGACACTCTTACTGACAGTTGTGGCTGCTTTGCGTGATGTATTGTTGTCTCTATCTTCTTGCCCTTTGTGCTGTTGTCTGTGCCCAATAATGTTTGTTCTGCTACCATGTTGTGCTGCTACCATGTTGTATTGCTACCATGCTGTTGTCATGTTGTGTTGCTACCATGCTGTTGTCATGTGTTGCTGCCATGCTATGTTGTTGTCTTATAGGTCTCTCTTTATGTAGTGTTGTGTTGTCTCTCTTGTCGTGATGTGTTTTTTGTCCTATATTTTTATTTCATTTATTTTTCTTTTCATTCCCAGCCCCCATCCCCACAGGAGGCATTTTGCCTTTTGGTAGGCCGACATTGTACATAATAATTTGTTCTTAACTGACTTGCCTAGTTAAATAAAGGTGAAATAAAAATAAATAAAATAAAACAAGGCATGGGGAGAGGTCATAAGAGGCATGGGGAGGGGTCAAAGAGTTTGAGTTACCAGCGTACAACATTAATTAACAGAGAGGGGCCATAACTGGCAGTTAACCAAAGATAATTAGGTGGACCATTCCTTTGTGATTATTACATTTGTTTATTAAAGTTTAAGCTGTTGTACCCTGTTATTTTATTACACCATTTAAAAAAAAATGTGTTATCTCATTACCATTAACTATTGCCAAAACAAGGATGATTTAGTACCAGGCCTTAAAGTTTGTGAACTACATTTTTTTTTAACAAACTATATCTTGTAATACTATACCATGATATGGGGAGGTACAATGTAAGGAGGGTCAATCAAAAAGTTGAATTGTCAATTTCCAATGTGTGTTACATGTACCAAATCAACTTGTCTGCCCTAGACTCATGCATGGATGACAGCAAGCAGAATCGCAGCACCAACCTGACATCAAGACAGAATACCACACTACCAGTCATGGAGTTTTGGGAGTAAGCAGCCCCCCTTACTTTACGCATGTGACGTGTTGCGCAGGATTCCCTCACCTTCTCTCTCTCTCTCTCTCTCTCTCTCACAGACGCAGGGTGCTGAACATTTCCGGGGGGATCGAGGAGATGGGCAACATCAGATGGGAGCTGGCGCTGTGTCTCCTTCTCACCTGGGTCATCTGTTACTTCTGTGTCTGGAAGGGAATTAAGTCCACAGGCAAGGTGAGAATCAATTAATACTAACTGACCTCTATGAACATACCCACTCTATTTCCACAGTGGCATTGTGTGTGATATCCAGTATCACACTATTGTAACTACTACATCTACTGGTTAGAATGTGGTATGGTTATTTTTTATCTACGTTTTATCTACGAATTTTGTATGTGCAGTAACTGATGCAACTGATGTCCTTGAGTCCCCTGCTTGTACCTTCCCAGCAAAAATGACCCAATTAGCCCCATGTGGGTATTATTTGGGCACGGGCTAGCCCACGCCAAGCCCACACCAACCCAATATGGGCTAGCCCACACCAACCGATACTGATTAGCCCACACCAATCCCACATCAGCCCAACATGGACCCTGTTCTTTTTATGAATGGCTCTGCCCTGGTGTGAGTGGTCAGCTCCACAATGACTGCCAAACACAAATGAAGGCATGGTGTTAGCATTAAAAGCACCAACCCTTAGTGTAGCAATCAATAAAAACATACGCCCTGATACACCGTTGTCTTTGCCGCCTTAGCCATATTGTCAATCTATCGTCAATGCGTTTACTCCTATTGATAGAGTTAATCTCACGATCTCGACAAAACAACTTTTGTTAAGCCGGGATCATGAGAAAATTATCTTGTGATCTCGATAAAACAGCTTTAATGTCGTGATCATGAAATAAATAATCTCGACATGACAAGGGATTTTGCATTTTGTAAATAAGGCATTTCTGTTTTTAATTTTTTTAAACATTTGCAAATATGTCTAAAATCCTGTTTATGCTTTGTTATTATGGGGTATTGTGTGTAGATTAATACATTTGATCCATTTTAGAATAAGGCTGTAATGTAACAAAAAAATGAAAAAGTCAAGGGGTCTGAATACTTTCGGAATGCACTGTATGTCCTCTCTGGACTTCCGAATGGGAATAAAATACTAAAATACTTAATACAAAGCCCAGCTAGAAGAGGGGCTCATTGGAAGATTTGGGGGCATGGTTTGCAAGTAATTATTTTTGTGCAACCGTAACAGAGTGTGTTGTTCCAGTTTGTGTTCTGTTGTGTGAAGCCCAATTTTTTGTGCATGTGACATATGAGAAACTAAACAGTTTCTTTTGTAAAACATATATGTATGATGTTAACAACTTGTTTGTCTTTCGGAGTTCAATGTATCTCGTTCCCTAAAAAATACCTTCAAGAATTGAAAAGTATGCCATTCATGCATTAAACTAAATTGTAATAAATAAACACATTCCTTTTAAATAGCAAAGGCGCATCGGCACAATGTGGGCAGCCTAAAATGCCAATATGTTTGCTGGGTTTTAACTCACCCTTTAAGTCACTGAGAAAACCATATCACCTCAACGTTAAAGATCCTGAGATTTGTTGTTGAGCCTTTTTTTCTTCGGGAAAATGTGTTCTGTGAGCTATACAGTACATTTTGTACTGATTTCTTGGCACAGCATTGTACATATCCGTAAGTTTATCTATATTAGTGCACATTATAACTTGTTGTCTTACTCAATGACTTCACTCTGACTGCATATAGTCTCCACCAATTCAATATGACCATAACTCCTTCTACAAACTGACAGGGTTGTGTAGATTACAATGTACTAAGTTATTTCTGTTATCTCTCCTGTCAGGCTGCTTACTTTACGGCCACATTCCCATATGCCATGCTCCTGGTCCTGCTGGTCCGCGGTGTCACTCTGCCTGGAGCCATAGACGGCATCATCTTTTACATTTACCCTGACATCTCCCGCCTCACAGACCCACAGGTAGACCAACAGTACATGGCTTGACACACACGCACACAGAAACACACACACCATCATTATAATCATCATCATCACCGGCGATCACTCGGGGTCGAGTATGATTGTTCTTCTGGTGGATCCTGCTTGTGGGTCTTCAGATGGCTGAATATGCCAATCCGGGAGCCGCACATTTTGGTGCTGTGTGGGCAAGGTTGAGTAGTGGTGGTGGATGGTGGTTGGGCCTTCTTGATGGAAATGTTCTTCTTTCGAAGTTGCCGCTTGTCATAAGCTGCACGGCGAAGATCTTCATAAGTGCTTCACCCTCATGGAGAGTTTTCCTCCATTGTCGACCTGTCTTTTTACAGTGTGCTCTCAACTGGAATATGTCTTGATGTTTTGATGTTATCCTCGTACCGCTTATTTTGTCCGCCCGGGGAACTCTTCCCTTAGTTTAGTTGTGAGTACAGCACCTGTTTCTGGAGGCAGGAGTTGGGCATCCTAACAAAATGGTCAGTCCATCTGAGCTGGTTTTGGGTGGTGGTGATGCTCTTCATGTTCGGGCCACCTCCAGGAAACTGATGTTTGTGCGCTTGTCTTGAGAATGCTCCACTGGCACAGCTTAGATGGTGGCGTATTAAGTGTTGTGTCAGTGTTATTTCCTGGTAGTTGCTGGTTGAAAATGCAATACATACTACACAGGACCTTCTGATGCCTGTTTGAATGGGCATCAGTTTCGGTTTGCATGGTGATGGTTAATAGACCAATAACAAAGAGGGTTCCATACGTCTATGCAAATAACATATCGTATTAAGTTCCCCCTTTTGTAAGGTCTTTACAGTGGTTGCTTCTTGCATTTGCCACGCAGTGAAAAGTCATGTCCATGGTGACTTTGTTGGGTGAAAGCCACACTGACATTCTGGGAGAATTTCTTCTGACAGGGAAAGGAGTCAGTTGCCCAGTATGCGGGAAAGTGTTTTTCTGGTGGTGGACATAAGGGAGATGCCTCCCTCATGTCCACCAAAAAATTGTGATGATTAGGGTGTCCCTGAGTTCTGCAGGGATTTCCTCCTTGTCCTTGATCTTAAAGAGCAAGGCATGTACTGTATGTGATCTAGGAGATCTGGCCCGCCTTCCTTTAGGATTTCCACTGGAATCCTATCAGGACCAGTGGCCTTGTTGTCCCTCATCTTCCTGATGGCATCTTGCAACTCCTGCAGGTTGGGTAGTTATCCTATGTCCTCCTTTGTGCTTCACTCTCAACTGCCCTCTCAACCGTTGTCTTTCTGTTGAGGAGCTCTTTGAAGTAGTCTTTCCAATGGGATTGGATGGATTCGTCATCCTTTAGCAACTTTGGCCCACCTTTGGAGCGGATTGGGTTTAGGCCGCGGTAACTGTTAAGTTCATGTTTTAAGTATCCCAATATTTCTATTTACGGGGCTATCACTCAGTCAAGAGTGCGCATGCACAGGAAGTCTAGTCGTTGATGGACTTAGCCTCGAGTGTAATGGTGACCTTTGATGGTGTTCATACGGTGTAGTAAACTTTGTTAAACTGGAACCTTGTCGTTGTGTCATTTCGAGTTAACAGTAACTGGGTCCACATACCACCTTCATGGAGTCGAAAAAGCCTCCGGAATCTCCAGAGTCTGCTAGTTGCTGGATCTCCAGTGCCTTTCCTGTCCATTTGTTCTTTAGTTCCCTTACCCGGTGTTCTTTAGTTCCTTCTTCCCCCTGGCGTGAGTTTCTCTTCTGGTAAAGCAGTTGATGTCGTTGTGCCAGGCGCAGGATGTTCTCCGCTTGGTGTTAATGAGCTGTTCAATTTCTGAGTCCTTCTTCATCATTAGGGTGTTCTTGCAGGTGTTGAGGATGGTGGACTTGATCATGCTCCACTGTGTTTCAGTATCCTCATATTTTTTGGGCAGTTTTGCACTGAGAACAGACTGGAGGTGTTGCCGTTTGGTGGCGTCACCCAGACTTTCGATGTCAAGCCTTTGCCGGCTCAGCACGCGCACACACACGCAAACAAACAAACAAACAAACAAACAAACAAGAATCATAATATCTCCATGAATTGAATGTTATGTGTAATATGCTATTCATCCCATCTAAGGTGTGGATGGATGCAGGCACACAGATTTTCTTCTCCTATGCTATCAGCTTGGGCTTTCTCACATCCCTGGGCAGCTACAACAGTTACAACAACGACTGCTACAAGTGAGTCACTGGCGTAGGGATGTATAGAGGACACACATGCCACAAACCTCACTTTTTTAGTATGGGCAGCACCATTGAAGTATTTCAGCATTTTTAAAGTAGTCAACCGGGTGGGACTTCCTATGTGGGATCACAGGTCAGTAGGAGGGATCAGCCAATGACTTATACTCCTGAGCAAACATTCCTGCACTACAGGTGGCAGTAAATCACCAACCTTAAAGCTGCCCATGCTCTCACAGAAGCAATACATACAAAGATAAGGAGTGTGCCCTCTTTCCAACTCTATGGTCTCCGGAGTGTCAGTGAAACCCACCCCCAGTCTGACTGCTTGACACTGACTAAAAATAAATACTGCAGATTTATAGGATTAAGAGACTTTGGGAATCACTCGCAAGTTATAAAGTATCTCCAGGCCAAAGATAGATCACTATTTCCCATGTAATTTGTTTTTTTTCCCCCAGGGACTGTTTTTACCTGTGTCTTCTAAACAGTGGCACCAGCATCGTGTCAGGCTTTGCAATCTTCTCTGTTTTGGGCTTCATGACCTATGAACAGGGGGTGTCCATTGAAGAGGTGGCTGAGTCAGGTAAACGTTGATACTGTAACAGACAAGAGAGATGGATTTTACCATTAGAATGTTTGACATTATTCCATAGAAGATCATAATGCCGTAAAAGCCAAAGGTCACAGATGGTTCACACCAAATTCATCCACAATGACTGTGAAAACTTCTTATAGTAAGTAATCTTCTTTAAATAATTGTTTTATATTTGGTTTCTATATGTGACCGACCACCTCGATTTGGTCTTATGTAGCAACATTTGAAATGGTTGGAAACTCAGAGCTACAAAATGGCATATCATACACAACAGTTGAGGAACAATGGGAAAGTAATTCTGCTTTGAAAGTAGATTGATTTGTAACCCCACTTTTGAGAAAATGGCTCTTGAATATTTTGGGACACCTACTGGAGAGCTCTTCTTTGTCTACACCTATTCAGCATCGTTCACACCCTCTTAAGCCTTAGCCCCACCCATCTCTTTAAGGATTCACATGTCAGGCCATGTGCTAAACAGAGTGAGTAAGGTAGTGTAGTAAACAACCAAAGATTTCAAGACTAAAAGTGGTGAAAGAGCCTACAATAAGGAAAAACTCCAGGTAAAAATGCACTTTATCTAGTCCTTGGCCTATATCCTAATCTGACTTTGGTGCAGGTCATGTTGTTCTTCACATTACCGTTTCTAGTAAACACACACCATATCAAATAAAATCAACGTTTATTTGTCACATGCACAGGATACAGAAGGCATAAACGGTACAGTGAAATTGTTACTTGCATATATGCATTGTGGCAATATCAAAAATAGAGAGTGTCCAGATAAAAATATTGTTTAAATATTTTATCATCGTTAGATGATGCTTGATGTGTCATAAATAATTGCTATAGGCACCCCCCAGCCACATCTAGCTAACTGGATGGGACACTTTTGTCTAGACACATACACATGTTCATGAAATACAATAGATGGCCGTAATCACCCCCAGACACACCTGGCTAACTTGATGGGTCATGTAGCTAGCTCGCTAGCTAGCGAAAGAATAAACCATAATCCCAACCCATACTACTAGATATACTGATTGTCATAGATAACCACCATGCATGAAATGCTGTGGTATGAATCTGTAAGTAGCTAAAGCTAACCAACTAGGTCCAATGTTAGCTAGCTAGCTAACATTAGGCTATAACTAGCAATGCCAATGGATTTCTGAGATACAAATAAAATGACTACACAGATCATACACGTAACTTTAGCTAGCGAGCCAGCGAGCTATGTTCGCTAGTTAGTGAACAGTATGCTTTAACTTGCAATTAGAGTGACTTTCTGGCAAAATTAGGCTCGTAATTAAATCATTTTATTTGTATTTACAGATGGCATTCAGGTTTGTTATTAAGGCACATGAAAGTTCACATGTTCCAAAAGGTAGTTCTGCCAAAAAACGCATTTTGATAAATAATAAAAAATAATTATGTTCAAATGCCTCTCCTGTGAAGTAGTGACGTGTGACATATGCCTAGCTTCCTGAAACGGGTCACATGTGTGTGTAACGGTTTTCCTCCTCTTCTGAGGAGGAGTAGGAAGGATCGGACCAATATGCAGCGTGGTACGTGTCCATGTTAATATTTATTTAAACTGAACACAAAAACAAAATAACAAGAGAACGAACGAAAACGAAACAGTTCTGTCTGGCAGACAACTACCCACAAATCATAGTGGGAAATCAGGCTGACTAAGTATGGTTCTCAATCAGAGACAACCATAAACAGCTGCCTCTGATTGGGAACCATACCAGGCCAAACACAGAAATACAAAAACATAGAACAACACATAGAATGCCCACCCCAACTCACGCCCTGACCAAACTAAAATAGAGACATAAAAAAGGAACTGAGGTCAGGACGTGACATTGTGTTTGTTTACTGAGCCATTTGTGTAACAAATTGGACATACAGTATATAATTTCTGAGGATAATACATCCGCAATACAGTTAACAAAAAAATGTGTCCATTTGTGTGTGCCCATTAGAGTTAAATATTTTCCGTAATTTTACAAATGTTCCATCCCGAGAATAAATCACTTTTCTCCAAGGTATTTCCCTCGAAAACCGGAAGTGTAATTCAAAAGCATTATAAAGCATATGCAGTGCCTTCTGAAAAAATTCAGACACCTTGACTTTTTCCACATTTTGTATTGTTACAGCCTTTTTCTAAAATGGATTCAGACCCTTTGCTATGAGACTCGAAATTGAGCTAAGGTGCATCCTGCTTCCATTGATCATCCTTGAGATGTTTCTACAACTTCATTGGAGTCCTCCTGTGGTAAATTAAATTGACTGGATATGATTTAGAAAGGCACACACCTGTCTATATAAGGTCTCTTAGTTGACAGTGCATGTCAGAGCAAAAACTAAGCCATGACGTCAAAGGAATTGTCCGTAGAGCTCTGAGACAGGATTGTGTCGAGGCAAAGGTCTGGAGAAGGGTACCAAAACGTTTCTGCATCCATTGAAGGTCCCCAAGAACACAGTGGCCTCCATCATTCTTAAATGGAAGAAGTTTGGAACCACCAAGACTCTTCCAAGAGCTGGACGCCCATCCAAAGTGAGCAATCGGGGGAGAAGTGCCTTGGTCAGGTAGGTGACCAAGAACCCAATCGTCACTTTGACAGAGCTCTAGAATTCCTCCGTGGAGATGGGAGAACCTTCCAGAAGGACAACCATCTCTCTAGCTACCAACCAGGCCTTTATGGTAGAGTGGCCAGACAGAAGCCACTCCTCAGTAAATGGCACATGACAGCCCCCTTTTAGTTTGCCAAAAGGCACCTAAAGACTCTCAGACCATGAGAAACAAGATTCTCTGGTCTGATGAAACCAAGATTGAACTCTTTGGCCTGAATGCCAAGTACCACGTCTGGAGGAAACCTGGCACCATCCCTACGATGAATCATGGTGGTGGCAGCATCATGCTGGGGGGATGTTTTTCAGCGGCAGGGACTGGGAGCCTAGTCAGGATTCAGGCAAAGATGGAGCAAAGTACAGAGAGATCCTTGATGAAAACCTGCTCCAGAGTGCTCAGGACCTCAGACGAAGATTCACCTTCCAGCATGACAACGACACTAAGCACACAGCCAAGACAATGCAGGAGTGGCTTTGGGACAAGTCTCTGAATGTCCTTGAGTGGCCCAGCCAGAGCCCGGACTTGAACCCGATCAAACATCTCTGGAGAGACCTGAAAATAGCTGTACAGTGACGCTCCACATCCAACCTGACAGAGCTTGAGAGGAACCGCAGAGAAGAATGGGAGAAACTCCCTAAATACAGGTATGCCAAGCTTTTAGGGTCATACCCAAGAACACTCAAGGCTGTAATCACTGCCAAAGATGCCTCAACAAAGTACAGAGTAAAGGGTCTGAATACATATGTAAATGAAACTCCAACAGGCTCGAGAGGTGAAGGTTGAGTCGTGCCTCCTCCGAAACATGACCCGCAAAACCACACTTCTTAACACCTGCCTGCTTAACCCAGACACCAAATGTGTCGGAGGAAACACTATTCACCTGATGACCTAAGTAAGCCTGCAGGCACCCTGCCCGAAACAAGGAGTCTCTAGAACATGATGAACCAAGTAAACCCCTCCAGCCATACCCTCCCCTAACCCGGATGATGCTGGGCAAATTGTGCGCCGCCCTATGGGACTCCCGATCACGGCCGGTTGTGATACAGCCCGAGATCGAGCCAGGGTCTGTAGTGACGCCTCTAGCACTGCGATGCAGTGCCTTAGACCGCTGCACCATTCGGGAGCCCTTTGATTGGAGCTTTGATCAAACATTTTATCCTGATGCTACCTGAGCCTGATGAGCCATATATTAAATACATTTTATGAGCCCTACATTAAAGACATTTCATGAGCCCAAGCCCAAAAAAAGCCCAAATGATTGTGCCATTATCCAATACATACTGTATATGTTATATTGGCTAGTGCACATTAAGCCCAGAAAAAAAATACATGAAAAAAAACATAAAAGCCCATAGATGGAGCTAGCTATATGCTCTCTTGGTTAAAAACATTTAACAAGCTCCAGTTGGCTGATCATTTTTTAGTGTGAACTGTATTACTGTACTGTATTATACTGTATTATATGGACTGGAATTACGCACCTCGTTTAAAACCATTAAAAATAAATTACAAGTATAGGCTAGCAAATGTGATTTTAATTTTAAACTATAATGGGGCCTATTTGTATAATTGACTCATATACACCTTTCATAATATTTCCTCCAATGTTATTAGCCGACCTCCTTTTCCTCTCTCTAGTGTTGCTTCATGCCTTCCTTGCTTTCAACAGTTAAATTAAATATGTTTTGTTCTTATCTGCATAATTCTAGTGACATCCTTGAATAATATAGGACTAGGATGAGATGCAGAAGGTTTTCACTTCTCTTCACAAAGATTGAATGGTTATGGGTCTGAATAAATAACTGTTATTATAGCCTACCGCCATCACTGGTTCCCTCTTCTTTCAAACTACCTGAGAGTTCTATTGGCTGCTGTATTTAACATTCAGCAAACAAGAGCTTGCGTCCCTCTTCGAATATTCAAGAAATGCTTAAAAAAAAAGAATGTCCAGCAAGCTATTCTAGTCTACCTGTTCCTGCATGGGACTCTAGGAGCTAAGGAGCATTTTTTAAGGAGAGAGGCCAGCGGAGCACAGGTGCGTGCGTATTGTGCCAGAGACAGAGGCTATACATTAGAAGTTTATGTCACACCCTGGCCATAGAGAGGCTTTTATTCTCTATTTTTGTTAGGCCAGGGTGTGACTATGGTGGGCATTCTAGTTTCTTTATTTCTATGTTTTCTGTTTCTATGTTTTGGCAGGGTATGGTTCTCAATCAGGGACAGCTGTCTATCCTTGTCTCTGATTGGGAATCATACTTAGGCAGCCCTTTTTCCACCTTAGTTGTGGGTAGTTGACTTTGTTAGTGGCCTGTATAGCCCTAGTAAGCTTCACGTTAGTTTTTGTTGTTTCTTGTTGGCGACATTCATAATAAAGAGAAATGTACACTCACCACGCTGCACCTTGGTCCGGTCATTTCCCTGATGACGTTCGTGACAGCTTATTATGCATTATATTACTGTATCATAGGCTACCTGTCAAAATAATAAAAGTTACCATGATGAGATGATGCATTGTGAACTGCGTTCCACACTGAGATAGGCTGTCTGTACCCAACCTGAGCGTTGATGATTCATCATGCATTAAGCAGAGAGAAGGCCGTAGAGAAGCCAGATTTATATTTTAACAGTTCAATTTCACGTCATGCTGTTCATATAAATAATTATAATTTACCAGTTTCTCACAGTTATTTTTCCCGGAAGAAGGAAATGGTTTTGGGTGGTTAATATCTGTAAATCTTGGCAACCGGGTTCCCGCCATTCATCCCTAGTGAGCATGCCTAATTTCATATGTCAAATCAAGATCAAATCAAATTTATTTATATAGCCCTTCGTACATCAGCTGATATCTCAAAGTGCTGTACAGAAACCCAGCCTAAAACCCCAAACAGCAAGCAATGCAGGTGTAGAAGCACGGTGGCTAGGAAAAACTCCCTAGAAAGGCCAAAACCTAGGAAGAAACCTAGAGAGGAACCAGGCTATGTGGGGTGGCCAGTCCTCTTCTGGCTGTGCCGGGTGGAGATTATAACAGAACATGGCCAAGATGTTCAAATGTTCATAAATGACCAGCATGGTCGAATAATGATAAGGCAGAACAGTTGAAACTGGAGCAGCAGCACGGCCAGGTGGACTGGGGACAGCAAGGAGTCATCATGTCAGGTAGTCCTGGGGCATGGTCCTCCGAGAGAGAGAAAGAAAGAGAGAAGGAGAGGATTAGAGAACGCACACTTAGATTCACACAGGACACCGAATAGGACAGGAGAAGTACTCCAGATATAACAAACTGACCCTAGCCCCCCGACACATAAACTACTGCAGCATAAATACTGGAGGCTGAGACAGGAGGGGTCAGGAGACACTGTGGCCCCATCCGAGGACACCCCCGGACAGGGCCAAACAGGAAGGATATAACCCCACCCACTTTGCCAAAGCATTGCCCCCACACCACTAGAGGGACATCTTCAACCACCAAATTACCATCCTGAGACAAGGCTGAGTATAGCCCACAAAGACCTCCGCCACGGCACAACCCAAGGGGGGGGGGGGGGGGGCGCCAACCCAGACAGGATGACCACATCAGTGAATCAACCCACTCAGGTGACGCACCCCCTTCAGGGATGGCATGAGAGAGCCCCAGTAAGCCAGTGACTCAGCCCCTGTAATAGGGTTAGAGGCAGAGAATCCCAGTGGAAAGAGGGGAACCGGCCAGGCAGAGACAGCAAGGGCGGTTCGTTGCTCCAGAGCCTTTCCGTTCACCCTCCCACTCCTGGGCCAGACTACACTCGATCATATGACCCACTGAAGAGATGAGTCTTCAGTAAAGACTTAAAGGTTGAGACCGAGTTTGCGGTCTATAGGAGAAAGCCCTGCCTCCGGCTGTTTGCTTAGAAATTCTAGGGACAATTAGGAGGCCTGCGTCTTGTGACCGTAGCGTACGTGTAGGTATGTACGGCAGGACCAAATCAGAGAGATAGGTAGGAGCAAGCCCATGTAATGCTTTGTAGGTTAGCAGTAAAACCTTGAAATCAGCCCTTGCTTTGACAGGAAGCCAGTGTAGAGAGGCTAGCACTGGAGTAATATGATCACATTTTTTGGTTCTAGTCAGGATTCTAGCAGCCGTATTTAGCACTAACTGAAGTTTATTTAGTGCTTTATCCGGGTAGCCGGAAAGTAGAGCATTGCAGTAGTCTTACCTAGAAGTGACAAAAGCATGGATTAATTTTTCTGCATCATTTTTGGACAGAAAGTTTCTGATTTTTGCAATGTTACGTAGATGGAAAAGAGCTGTCCTTGAAATGGTCTTGATATGTTCTTCAAAAGAGAGATCAGGGTCCAGAGTAACGCCGAGGTCCTTCAGTTTTATTTGAGACAACTGTACAACCATTAAGATTAATTGTCAGATTCAACAGAAGATCTCTTTGTTTCTTGGGACCTAGAACAAGCATCTCTGTTTTGTCCGAGTTTAAAAGTAGAAAGTTTGCAGCCATCCACTTCCTTATGTCTGAAACACATGCTTCTAGTGAGGGCAATTTTGGGGCTTCACCATGTTTCATTGAAATGTACAGCTGTGTGTCATCCGCATAGCAGTGAAAGTTAACATTATGTTTTCGAATAACATTCCCAAGAGGTAAAATATATAGTGAAAACAATAGTGGTCCTAGAACGGAACCTTGAGGAACACCGAAATTTACAGTTGATTTGTCAGAGGACAAACCATTCACAGAGACAAACTGATATCTTCCTGACAGATAAGATCTAAACCAGGCCAGAACTTGTCTGTGTAGACCAATTTGGGTTTCCAATCTCTCCAAAAGAATGTGGTGATCGATGGTATCAAAAGCAGCACTAAGGTCTAGGAGCACGAGGACAGATGCAGAGCCTCGGTCCGATGCCATTAAAATGTCATTTACCACCTTCACAAGTGCCGTCTCAGTGCTATGATGGGGTCTAAAACCAGACTGAAGCATTTCGTATACATTGTTTGTCTTCAGGAAGGCAGTGAGTTGCTGCGCAACAGCCTTTTCTAAAATTTTTGAGAGGAATGGAAGATTCGATATAGGCCGATAGTTTTTTATATTTTCTGGGTCAAGGTTTGGCTTTTTCAAGAGAGGCTTTATTACTGCCACTTTTAGTGAGTTTGGTACACATCCGGTGGATAGAGAGCCGTTTATTATGTTCTTTCAGTAGTTTAGTTGGAATAGGGTCCAGTATGCAGCTTGAAGGTTTAGAGGCCATGATTATTTTCATCATTGTGTCAAGAGATATAGTACTAAAACACTTGAGCGTCTCTCTTGATCCTAGGTCCTGGCAGAGTTGTGCAGACTCAGGACAACTGAGCTTTGAGGGAATACGCAGATTTAAAGAGGAGTCCGTAATTTGCTTTCTAATAATCATAATCTTTTCCTCAAAGAAGTTCATGAATTTATCACTGCTAAAGTGAAAGTCATCCTCTCTGTATGTGTGTACGTTGCATGTACATGCTGGGCGAGACCAGCCACGGGTGAGGTCAGGTTTAGGCCATGTGTTCAGTCAGTGTGTGCAGTTATGTGTAGTCAGCGTGCACTGTAGTGACACAAATTGGACAGTGTGCAGTGATTGAGTGTACTCAGTCAGTGTTCCTATCTTTGTACAGGTCCTGGGCTGGCATTTATTGTGTACCCTCGAGCAGTAGCCATGATGCCCATGTCTCAGATCTGGTCTGCCTGTTTCTTCATCATGATCATCCTTCTGGGTCTGGATAGCCAGGTAAGTGTCCCTCTTTCTCCCATGCATACTGAAGCTTTTTGTCAATTGTCATTGTCAACTGTTTGTCAAACATGGCTTAACAGGTCTGGGCTTAAATTCTGTTTCAATTCAGGAATGAAGTCAACTCCAATTTTATTTTATTTCTATGTGTTTACATTTTAAGGAGAAAATATAAGTTTGTCTTTAATTGAAATGGAATTGACCATAAAGGACATAAACTCAAACTATCCATCTAATCTCGCTCTCCTTCTCTAGTTTGTTGGTCTGGAGTGTTTGATGACATCTGTTGTGGATCTGTTCCCTACCTATCTGCGCCGTGAGTTCAGGAGAGAGCTGCTGTTGCTGGCTATCTGCACAATAGGCTTCATACTTGGGCTTGCCCTGGTCACAGAGGTAAGATACCAATGCATCACCCATACTGTTAGTCTATGACTAGTGCCTGGTGTTTTACCAGGGGTCGTATTCATAAAGCGTCTCAGAGAAGGAGTGCTGATCTAGGGATCATAAACTGATCCAAGATACAGGCCCTTGACTGGTCATGTTCCTGAACATGCCCAAACTGTATTCATACACCCACACATGTTGTTTGTTGGTATATAAGGTTTGGGAGTAGTGACTATAAGTGTGTATAGGTACAATGCAGTCGCTAAGTATTCAAGTCCCTTGCCTTGTTCCACATTTTGTTATGTTACCTTATTCTAAAATGTATTTAAAAAAATAAATCCCCTCATCAATCTACACACAATACCCCATAGTGACAAAGCAAAAACAGGTTTAGAAATTTTACATATGAATAAAAATAAAAATAAACTGAAATATCACATTTACATACAGTAAGTATTCAGACACTTTACTCAGTACTTTGTTGAAGCACCTTTGGCAGCGATTACAGCCTTGAGTCTTCTTGGGTATGACGCTACAAGCTTGGACACCTGTATTTGGGGAGTTTCTCACATTCTTCTCTGCTGATCCTCACAAGCTCTGTCAGGTTGGATGTGGAGCATTGCTGCACAGCTATTTTCAGGGCTTCAGAGATATCCAAAGTCCAGGCTCTGGCTTGGCCACTCAAGGACATTTGGAGACCTTTCCGGAAGCCACTCCTGCATTGTCTTGGCTTTGTGCTTAGGGTCGTTGTCCTGTTGGAAGGTGAACCTTCCCCCTAGTCTGAGGACCTGAGCGCTCTGGAGCAGGTTTACATCAAAGGAACTCTGTACTTTGCTCTGTTCATCTTTCCCTCGATCCTGACTAGGCTCCCACTCCTTGCCGCTGAAAAACTTCTCCACAGCATGATGCTGCCACCACCATGCTTGACCGTAGGGATGGTGCCAGGTTTCCTCCAGATGTGACGCTTGGCATTCAGGCCAAAGAGTTCAATCTTGGTTTCATCAGACCAGAGAATCTTGTTTCTCATGGTCTGAGAGTCCTTTACGTGCCTTTTGGCAAACTCCAAGCAGGCTGTCATGTGCCTTTTTACTGAGGAGTAGCTTCCGTCTAGCCACTCTACCATAAAGGCCTGATTGGTGGAGTGCTGCAGAGAAGGTTGTCCTTCTGGAAGGTTCTGGAACTCTGGAGCTCTGGAGCTCTCACCCAATTGCTCAGTTTGGCCGGGCGGGCAGCTCTAGAAAGTGTCTTGGTGGTTCCAAACTTGTTCCATTTAAGAATGATGGAGGCCATTGTGTTCTTTGGGACTTTCAATACTCCAGAAGTGTGTTGGTACCCTTCCCAGATCTGTGCTTTGAAACAATCCTTTCTCAAAGCTCTACGGACAACCTTCGACCTCATGGCTTAGTTTTTGCACTGTCAACTGTGGGACCTTATATAGACAGGTGTGTGCCTTTCCAAATCATGTCCAATCAATTTAATTTACAACAGGTGGACTCCAATCAAGTTGTAGAAACATCTCAAGGATGATCAATGGAAACAGGATGCACCTGAGCTCAATTTCGAGTCTCATAGCAAAGGGTCTGAATCCTTATGTAAATAATATTTTTTATTTTTTATTTAAATAAATTAGCAAAAATGTCTAAAAACCTGTTTTCACTATCATTATGTGGTATTTTGTGTAGATTAATGAGGATTTTTTTTTATTTAATACATTTTAGAATAAAGCTGTAACAAAATGTGGAAAAAAATCAAAAAACATTGGGTATGTTGAAGTGTTGTGTTTGGTGTGGGTAAAGTCATGACAAGGTTTTGTTTTTACTCCAGGGAGGAATGTACCTTCTTCAGCTGCTAGACCACCATGTGTGCAGTGGGACCACCCTGCTACTGCTGGCCATTTGTCAGTCTGTCTGCATCGCCTGGGTCTATGGTGAGTCGTACACTCCCTATAGGTCATAGCAACGTACTCACTTTAGAATAACGGCATCTGTCTGAAGACAATAGGGAATTCAACCAATGGTGACATGGTGATTTGTGACTTTTTGTGACGTGCCCCCCTTGAACTATAGGTGCTGAACGTTTCTATGGTAACATCAGTGATATGATTGGCTACAGACCTCTGCCTTTGATGAAGTACTGCTGGCTCTACATCACTCCTACAGTGTGCACAGTAAGGATTCAGTAATCAAAGGGCTAATATTAGTACTATGCATGCCAGTATCACTTCTTGTTTTTATAAGAAACATTAATGTGTTGGTAATTCCAAATTGTATGCCTTGTCAACTGTCAACACCAGGGAAATTCAACACCAGGGACAGCTGAAGTCAATATTAAATGAATAATTATGTATTGTCAGCAAGCTGGAGATGTTCCAACAAACGTAGTGCACCATAGTACAGGTCGGTCAGGAGCTCTGTCGGGGCAGTCCCATTGGTTCTCCTATATACTGCTTACACAGACACGTTATATTAGCATGATTTACAATATCCTTTATTCATCGTTAATTCATCAAACATTTACTTGGATCCATTTCAATTTTGGACACTATTCCACGTAATGGAAACAGATTATTGTTTTAGATGACATAACCTTCTTACTTAAATCACTGGTGCTACCCAAACTATAGAATTGAGTAATAATAATTTGAAATGGTAAAAAAAAATGTCTCTTATTCAATTATTCATACAGCACACAGCGCTGACACGCACACTTACCCCACCAGACATGTCGCCAGGGGTCTTTTCACAGTCTCCAGGTCCAGAACAAATTCAACGTACAGTATTATAGAGAGCCATGAGTGCATGGAACTCCCTTCAATCTTATATAGCGCAAGGGAACAGAAAACCTGGTTTCAAAAAACAGAGTAACACCTCGCAGCACAATGCCTCTCCCCCATGTGACCTACTTGTGTGTATGTACTGACATGTATGTGTAGCTGATAGATTCACACACACACACACACTACATGTTAATGTTTTTAAATGTATGTAAATTGTAAAGTCTTTTGTCTGTAATGTCTTTGTCGTTACGTGTCGGACCCCGGTAAGACTAGCTGTCTCCATTGGCGTCGGCTAATGGGGATCCCAATCAAAACACTGTCTCACTGTCTTGTCTCGCTTTCCGTACACCTCACTCTCTGTGTTTCTCTTTCTGCTTCTCTCTCTGACACGCACACGGTCTTGCCTCATGTCAGATCTCTATGTTGAGAGCGTGAGTGTTAATTTTGTTTTGTAATGAGTTACTTTTCTCTCCCAAACCATAGGCTACCTTCATCTTCTCCATAGTCAAGTACTCACCATTGAAGTTCAGCAACACATATGTTTATCCTGTCTGGGCTAACATCATTGGCTGGTTCATTGCCACTATCTCCCTCTCCTTCATCCCGCTATGGATGGTCTACAAAATGGCCAACAGCAATGGAACCCTGCGCCAGGTGAGCTCAAGTCAATACATTTCAACATCTTTAGACAGTCTTGTCTAGTTTAGGTTAGACTAGTTTATAGTCCCATTCTTTCACATGCGCTCCTATTATGATCCTGCAAGATAATTTTCCTGCTGTGAGAAGCAGGGTCAAATTAAGATCCAAATCTGTAACAGAACAGAACTTAAACCAGTTGGATATGTCAGTAATAGTGATTCGTCAAGCTACACAAATATGACACAAACATGTTGGGGCTGTCAATTAAATTCTTAACACATACATTGTTTCTTATCATGGAGTATAAATAATTGTAATCAACAACTTGAAACTTATGGAAACACAGAATATGTTGTCAGTTGGGTCTGCTATTTCAGATCCTCAATTTAAGTTGTTTTCTTTTCTCCCATCTGTATGAGCTATTTGTCACCCGTCTCATGTTCGACAATATCAGTTTACTGTCTTTATACTTCTCAGCGATTCTCTGTGCTCTGTCGGCCTGTAGACGACCTCCCCGTGAACCACACATGCAGAACAGATGGTCCTCTTCATCTGGCGACCTCTGACGTCGTAAGCTCCAACATGGAGCTGAAGCCTCTCTCCTTCACAGCGGGAGATAAGGACGCACTGTGAACTCTCAGAGAGATGTAAATCTTGAGTCCATTGGCAGTGCCAATGTATAATGTATTGCACATGCAAAAAAATACACGTTTGTTTGTGCTTAGTCTTTACATCGGCAGTGGCGCCATCCAGAAACAGCCACCCACTTGACCCACACATGCATTGTTGGATTTTAGTTTGACGTTTGTCTATACAGAGTGATGTGGAGAACACAGACTCAGAGTCATGTATAGCATCTCTGAATGCAGCCTTTACCTGCACTGCAATGCATCAATGGGACATTGTGCTCCTTTTGTAACCTGGTTCCAAATCTGTTAGTGCTCTTGTTAACTCCATTGCTGTCATTTTCATGCCAAAAATTCCATTAGAGATGAGAGCAGAAGCAGACTGGCACACAGGCAACCCATTTTGTGGAACAAATTAAGCAAGGCAACTATAGATGTGTGTGTGTGAAATGATGGTTTGAAAATCAGAATTGACCTCATATATATCTAGGTGGATTAGATTATATGAAAAAACATTATCTGGGTTTACTCAGCACATATGACATCGGAAAACTGAAATATCAGACTTTATAGTAGCACTTCCTCTTCATTTAGTTTTGACCTCTTCTATTTTCTCTTTGTTTATCTGTGTGCACACAAGTGTATGTCAATGCGTGGGTGATTGCCTGTGCATGTGTAAATGTTTGTGTGTATGTGCTGCAGATTAAATGGATGCTAAAATTAAAATATTCTGTATGTACAGTGGGGCAAAAAGTATTTAGTCAGCCACCAATTGTGCAAGTTCTCCCACTTAAAAAGATGAGAGAGGCCTGTAATTTTCATCATAGGTACACTTCAACTATGACAGACAAAATGAGAAAATAAATCCAGAAAATCGCATTGTAGGATTTTTAATGAATTTATTTGCAAATTATGGTGGAAATTAGTATTTGGTCACCTACAAACAAGCAAGATTTCTGGCTCTCACAGACCTGTAACTTCTTCTTTAAAACCTCTTGATATTCCCCATCCCGGATCCGGGAGCGTAATCATCGCCTGACAATAATTAGCATAACGCAACGGACATAAATATCCCTAGAAAATATTCCTATTCATGAAAATCACAAATGAAACATATTGAGACACAGCTTAGCCTTTTGTTAATCACCCTGTCATCTCAGATTTTCAAAATATGCTTTACATGCTTTAAAGCTAGACAAGCATTTGTGTAAGTTTATTGATAGCCTAGCATAGCATTATGCCTTGCTAGCAGCAGGCAACCTTGTCACAAATCAGAAAAGCAATCAAATTAAATCGTTTACCTTTGATGAACTTCGGATGTTTTCACTCACGAGACTCCCAGGTAGATAGCCAAAGTTCATTTTTTCCCAAAATATTATTTTTGTAGGCGAAATAGCTCCGTTTGTTCTGAAATTGCAGTCACGAAAACGGCGAAAAATATTACAAATTAGCTCCATAATATCAACAGAAACATGGCAAACATTGTTTATAATCCATCCTGAAGGTGTTTTTCTAATATCTATTTGATAATATATCCGTCGGGACAATTCGTTTTTCATTAGGACCGATTGGAGTAATGGCTACCTCTGTATTTTAAGCGAGAATCTCTCTCGGAGCCACCATGTGACCACTTACGCAATGTGGCCGCCTACGGCTATTCTTCAACATATATGCGTAAAACTACAAGACAATGCTGTAGACACCTTGGGGATTATGTAGAAAGCGTAAGCTGGTTCATAGCATACTCACAGTTCAATAGGGACTCCTGGGGCACTTCCTGGTTTGGATTTTTCTCAGGCTTTCGCCTGCAACATCAGTTCTGTTATACTCACAGACAATATCTTTACAGTTTTGGAAATGTTAGTGTTTTCTATCCAAAGCTGTCAATTATATGCATATTCTAGCATCTTGTCCTGACAAAATATCCCGTTTAAAACGGGAACGTTTTTTTTTCAAAAATGAAAATACTGCCCCCTAGTACCAAGAGGCTCCTCTGTCCTCCACTCGTTACCTGTATTAATGGCACCTGTTTGAACTTGTATAAAAGACACTTGTCCACAACCTCAAACAGTCACACTCCAAACTCCACTATGGCCAAGACCAAAGAACTGTCAATGGTCACCAGAAACAAAATTGTAGACCTGCACCAGGCTGGGAAGACTGAATCTGCAATAGGTAAGCAGCTTGGTTTGAAGAAATCAACTGTGGGAGCAATTATTAGGAAATGGAAGACATACAAGACCACTGATAATCTCCCTCGATCTGGGGCTCCACGCAAGATCTCACCCCGTGGGGTCAAAATGACCACAAGAACGGTGAGCAAAAATCCCAGAACCACACGTGGGGACCTAGTGAATGACCTGCAGAGAGCTGGGACCAAAGTAACAAAGCCTACCATCAGTAACACACTACGCCGCCAGGGACTCAAATCCTGCAGTGCCAGACGTGTTCCCCTGCTTAAGCCAGTACATGTCCAGGCCCGTCTGAAGTTTGCTAGAGAGCATTTGGATGATCCAGAAGAAGATTGGGAGAATGTCATATGGTCAGATGAAACCAAAATATAAATTTTTGGTAAAAACTCAACTCGTCGTGTTTGGAGGAAAAATAATGCTGAGTTGCATCCAAAGAACACCATACCTACTGTGAAGCATGGGGGTAGAAACATCATGCGTTGGGGCTGTTTTTCTGCAAAGGGACCAGGACGACTGATCCATGTAAAGGAAAGAATGAATGGGGCCACGTATTGTGAGATTTTGAGTGAAAACCTCCTTCCATCAGCAAGGGCATTGAAGATGAAACGTGGCTGGGTCTTTCAGCATGACAATGATCCCAAACACACCGCCCGGGCAACGAAGGAGTGGCTTTGTAAGAAAAATTTCAAGGTCCTGGAGTGGCCTAGCCAGTCTCCAGATCTCAACCCCATAGAAAATCTTTGGAGAGAGTTGAAAGTCTGTGTTGCCCAGCAACAGCCCCAAAACATCACTGCTCTAGAGGAGATCTACATGGAGGAATGGGCCAAAATACCAGCAACAGTGTGTGAAAACCTTGTGAAGACTTAGAGAAAACGTTTGACCTCAGTCATTGCCAACAAAGGGTATATAACAAAGTATTGAGATAAACTTTTGTTTAATAAACTTATTTTCCGCCATAATTTGCAAATAAATTCATAAAAAATCCTACAATGTGATTTTTACAATGTGATTTTTTTGGTCTGTCATAGTTGAAGTGTACCTATGATGAAAATTACAGGCCTCTCTCATCTTTTTAAGTGGGAGAACTTGCACAATTAGTGGCTGACTAAATACCTTTTTGCCCCACTGTATAGAGGAATAGTGATTCGTGGGCCAAATATTTTATTACTCTGTCTTCTACAATGTATTTGTATTTTAAATGTATAACGCGGATCAATGTTTGTCAAATTAATCATGTAAACTACTCTATGGACTACCCGCTAACAATATAATGCTCGACGATTACTGTATAAAACAAAATGCCACTCAATTCAAATGTCAGCTTAGTATTGTTGACATCTTGTCCTGCTTCACTGCACAAACACTTGAAAGTTGCTTTTGTGTGATTCAGTGAGTCCCTCCCCCAGATTGCCAGCTGAGGCTAAGGAGAGTAACAATGGGGAAATGTGCAGGAATGTGTAGGTAAACTGAGGGGAGAATCCATCCTGGCTCCAGTCTCAGTCAGAGAGCATCTTCTCCTGAACTCCTGTCCGTGGGCCCGCACTCATTTATTGGCAACTAAAACCAGGGAAGAAATAAGAGTCAAGTTCTGTTCATTTCATTTTTTGTAATCTCTCATTTACCCATTATATTATCTAATTATCTTATCACTTTATACCATTTTCCCTTTATTATGTACTGATCAGCTGATAGGTTGTTTTTCCATCTGACTAATGCTGTTAACATACAACAGATGTTATGGCTCAAGTTTTCTCTGTACCCTTCTGCTTTAAAGCACCATCAATGTACTCTACTTGTATTTGAATACTTTTGTTTTGGTTATTATATCTCAATATGTCAATTATTGATTCTGTTGTTATTATATGGATTGTTAGGTCTTCATTTCAATAAAATTGTTATAAAAAGTGATGAGATATTGTCTTTTGTCATTACAGATAATGATTTTCAACCTTTTTTTCGATGTAATTGTCCATACTATGGCATAGGTTGATGGGAACTTACCTCATTTATTGCCCACAAATACAGGCCATGCAGCGTGTAAGGTCCTAGCGTCCTCCTCTCCATTCTGCAAAAGGTTGTACCACAGCACCGCTGAACCCTATAGCAGATTACACAGGTAACAATGAGTTCACGGATATACCTCAATCCAGATCTACAAGCACTACTCACATGTTTTACTGGCTTAGGGCAGAGATGCACAGCTCCAGTGCTCATTAAGGACCACCTATAGCGTATGAGACTGATTTCTACCTGAGAAACTAGGTACATGCACTCTCCTGCCAATCAGTGGCATTAATCAACCAGTTCAGTGCCAGGGAAAACCATAAAGCGGCAGAACTGCGGGCCTGAGTTCTGCATCGCTGGCTTTTGGACAATGCACATGGACACCTGTAGTGTTTAACGTTACTGTCACTAATGTTGTGACTTTACTGATGACTGTTATTCATCGAATCAACTAACTACGTTGAATTGTTACCCGATTAAATTAATCACGTAACAATTAACTCATTAGGAATTGGGGCACCATGAGAGCGGTTGTTTAAAGAGTTACCATCTTTAACCATCACATCCATAAAACAGTCAATGTATTAATCATAACCTCTTATCATATTATCATTCTGAACAGTCATAACCTACATCATCTGCAAAAACCCCAGCCTTACTTATGATTCAGTACTACAAAAATTGGTTTATTTATTTATTTATTAGCTAACTTAATGATAACACAGGATAACATACACACTTAATACATCAGGAAAAGGTCCCTAGCGGCATTGAGAGGGAGGTGGAGAAAGAGAAAGAAACACTTAAATGTTGATATATTTTAGAAACTATTCTCACTGTAATTATATACTTTGCACACAAACCACCACCCTTTTGGAGTAAGGAAATTATTAATGTATTTATGTGTTAATGCCTTTGTTCGCCGTTTATCTCTGTCGGAACCAGCCCTACTTAGGACGTCCTTAGGACGGGTGATAGGCCTTTCAGCGACACGCTTGTAAGGCTCCGATTGTCCGAAAGGGTCCGGACCCATCTCTTCTACTGTTGTTCACTCTGTACGATGCTCCTTTGAAGATAGGCTTGCCAGCCGTGTCGATTGTTCCCATTGGGTAATGAGAGTAGCATACTACAGTGATTTGAGAAGAGTAGTACAGTGGTCCCACTTAAATTCACTTTTCTAGATACACTTCTTAGGACAGCTAATCAGCTGTACCAGTAATTGTCTGAGTGGGGAGTTTTCTTCTCCAAATCGTGTTGGTATTCAGGGTTCAAACCTGGCAATATTCTGGTCTATGAGATTCAGTATTCAAACCACGTGGGCTGCAACTTCCCTTCTTTCTTGGTCTAAATGTTAATTTCTTTACCAATCCTTTTATGCACTCTGGTTGAAAGGGACAGTTCCATCAGGCTGACACGCTCTCTGACCTCACCCGGGGCGTGGCTACTTAGTATGCATAGTTTATATGAGACAAATGATCTCAAAGCTCCTAAAATCGCATCCACATCTTATCAAAAGTACTTTCATAATTTAGCAAATTCCATGTACAACAGAGGATGGAGACTTCGTACATGTAGTGTATATACTTTTCAAGTTACAGTATTTCCTTTATAACACTTTATATGACATTCGTTTTCTATAGATCACCACTGACCATTCCCCACGTTCTCTGTTAGGAATATTTTTCCAGTATTCACTTTTTGAACGTGGTAGATTTTCAGCGGGAAAGGTCTATTAACAAAGTACATTCCTTTGGTTAATACTGGAGGGGAGAGAGAGAGTCTTCTTCTCCTTTAATTTACAACAGGGTGTGAGCTGTAAACCCGGCAGTAGCTCCCTCCTCTCCGCTACTGTGGGTGAGAGGGACTGGTTACTGTCATCCATTGCCAAGCTGATCTGACCCATTCAGATCCCCTCAGGATCGTCATGACACTAACTATATAACAATGAATGATGATGAATCAACTTTGACTGTACCTTGTGTGGTCATAAAGCAGCCACCTATATCAGGAAACGCAGTTAATCCACCCACTTCTCGCATAGATCAGAGGAGAGAGACATTATGTACAACACAGTCACATGTTTCAGCACTGTGTCACATTTTAACCAGAGGTATCGATATAGGATTGAATATTTTCCCGGTATTTAAAAAAAATATATATCCTGAGAATAAATTTTATTTATTTATTTTTATTTTACCTTTATTTAACCAGGTAGGCAAGTTGAGAACAAGTTCTCATTTACAATTGCGACCTGGCCAAGATAAAGCAAAGCAGTTCGACAGATACAACAACACAGAGTTACACATGGAGTAAAACAAACATACAGTCAATAATAAAGTATAAACAAGTCTATGTACAATGTGAGCAAATGAGGTGAGAAGGGAGGTAAAGGCAAAAAAGGCCTTGGTGGCAAGGTAAATACAATATAGCAAGTAAAACACTGGAATGGTAGTTTTGCAATGGAAGAATGTGCAAAGTAGAAATAAAAATAATGGGGTGCAAAGGAGCAAAATAAATAAATAAATTAAATACAGTTGGGAAAGAGGTAGTTGATAGGGCTAAATTATAGGTGGGCTATGTACAGGTGCAGTAATCTGTGAGCTGCTCTGACAGTTGGTGCTTAAAGCTAGTGAGGGAGATAAGTGTTTCCAGTTTCAGAGATTTTTGTAGTTCGTTCCAGTCATTGGCAGCAGAGAACTGGAAAGAGAGGCGGCCAAAGAAAGAATTGGTTTTGGGGGTGACTAGAGAGATATACCTGCTGGAGTGTGTGCTACAGGTGGGAGATGCTATGGTGACCAGCGAGCTGAGATAAGGGGGGACTTTACCTAGCAGGGTCTTGTAGATGACATGGAGCCAGTGGGTTTGGCGACGAGTATGAAGCGAGGGCCAGCCAACGAGAGCGTACAGGTCGCAATGGTGGGTAGTATATGGGGCTTTGGTGATAAAACGGATTGCACTGTGATAGACTGCATCCAATTTGTTGAGTAGGGTATTGGAGGCTATTTTGTAAATGACATCGCCAAAGTCGAGGATTGGTAGGATGGTCAGTTTTACAAGGGTATGTTTGGCAGCATGAGTGAAGGATGCTTTGTTGCGAAATAGGAAGCCAATTCTAGATTTAACTTTGGATTGGAGATGTTTGATATGGGTCTGGAAGGAGAGTTTACAGTCTAACCAGACACCTAAGTATTTGTAGTTGTCCACGTATTCTAAGTCAGAGCCGTCCAGAGTAGTGATGTTGGACAGGCGGGTAGGTGCAGGTAGCGATCGGTTGAAGAGCATGCATTTAGTTTTACTTGTATTTAAGAGCAATTGGAGGCCACGGAAGGAGAGTTGTATGGCATTGAAGCTTGCCTGGAGGGTTGTTAACACAGTGTCCAAAGAAGGGCCGGAAGTATACAGAATGGTGTCGTCTGCGTAGAGGTGGATCAGAGACTCACCAGCAGCAAGAGCGACCTCATTGATGTATACAGAGAAGAGAGTCGGTCCAAGAATTGAACCCTGTGGCACCCCCATAGAGACTGCCAGAGGTCCGGACAACAGACCCTCCGATTTGACACACTGAACTCTATCAGAGAAGTAGTTGGTGAACCAGGCGAGGCAATCATTTGAGAAACCAAGGCTGTTGAGTCTGCCGATGAGGATGTGGTGATTGACAGAGTCGAAAGCCTTGGCCAGATCAATGAATACGGCTGCACAGTAATGTTTCTTATCGATGGCGGTTAAGATATCGTTTAGGACCTTGAGCGTGGCTGAGGTGCACCCATGACCAGCTCTGAAACCAGATTGCATAGCAGAGAAGGTATGGTGAGATTCAAAATGGTCGGTAATCTGTTTGTTGACTTGGCTTTCGAAGACCTTAGAAAGGCATGGTAGGATAGATATAGGTCTGTAGCAGTTTGGGTCAAGAGTGTCCCCCCCTTTGAAGAGGGGGATGACCGCAGCTGCTTTCCAATCTATGGGAATCTCAGACGACACGAAAGAGAGGTTGAACAGGCTAGTAATAGGGGTGGCAACAATTTCGGCAGATAATTTTAGAAAGAAAGGGTCCAGGTTGTCTAGCCCGGCTGATTTGTAGGGGTCCAGATTTTGCAGCTCTTTCAGAACATCAGCTGAATGGATTTGGGAGAAGGAGAAATGGGGAAGGCTTGGGCGAGTTGCTGTTGGGGGTGCAGTGCTGTTGACAGGGGTAGGAGTAGCCAGGTGGAAAGCATGGCCAGCAGTAGAAAAATGCTTATTGAAATGTTCAATTATGGTGGATTTATCAGTGGTGACAGTGTTTCCTATCTTCAGTGCAGTGGGCAGCTGGGAGGAGGTGTTCTTATTCTCCATGGACTTTACAGTGTCCCAGAACTTTTTTGAGTTAGTGTTGCAAGAAGCAAATTTCTGCTTGAAAAAGCTAGCCTTGGCTTTTCTAACTGCTTGTGTATAATGGTTTCTAGCTTCCCTGAACAGCTGCATATCACGGGGGCTGTTCGATGCTAATGCAGAACGCCATAGGATGTTTTTGTGTTGGTTAAGGGCAGTCAGGTCTGGGGAGAACCAAGGGCTATATCTGTTCCTGGTTCTAAATTTCTTGAATGGGGCATGTTTATTTAAGATGGTTAGGAAGGCATTTTTAAAAAATATCCAGGCATCCTCTACTGACGGGATGAGGTCAATATCCTTCCAGGATACCCCGGCCAGGTCGATTAGAAAGGCCTGCTCGCTGAAGTGTTTCAGGGAGCGTTTTACAGTGATGAGAGGAGGTCGTTTGACCGCTGACCCATTACGGATGCAGGTAATGAGGCAGTGATCGCTGAGATCTTGGTTGAAGACAGCAGAGGTGTATTTAGAGGGGAAGTTGGTTAGGATGATATCTATGAGGGTGCCCGTGTTTAAGGCTTTGGGGAGGTACCTGGTAGGTCCATTGATAATTTGTGTGAGATTGAGGGCATCAAGTTTAGATTGTAGGATGGCTGGGGTGTTAAGCATGTTCCAGTTTAGGTCGCCTAGCAGCACGAGCTCTGAAGATAAATGGGGGGCAATCAGTTCACATATGGTGTCCAGAGCACAGCTGGGGGCAGAGGGTGGTCTATAGCAGGCGGCAACGGTGAGAGACTTGTTTTTAGAGAGGTGGATTTTTAAAAGTAGAAGTTCAAATTGTTTGGGTACAGACCTGGATAGTAGGACAGAACTCTGCAGGCTATCTTTGCAGTAGATTGCAACACCGCCCCCTTTGGCAGTTCTATCTTGTCTGAAAATGTTGTAGTTTGGAATTAAAATGTCTGAATTTTTGGTGGTCTTCCTGAGCCAGGATTCAGACACAGCTAGAACATCCGGGTTGGCAGAGTGTGCTAAAGCAGTGAATAGAACAAACTTAGGGAGGAGGCTTCTAATGTTAACATGCATGAAACCAAGGCTATTACGGTTACAGAAGTCGTCAAAAGAGAGCGCCTGGGGAATAGGAGTGGAGCTAGGCACTGCAGGGCCTGGATTCACCTCTACATCGCCAGAGGAACATAGGAGGAGTAGAATAAGGGTGCGGCTAAAAGCAATAAGAATTGGTCGTCTAGAACGTCTGGAACAGAGAGTAAAAGGAGGTTTCTGGGGGCGATAAAATAGCATCAAGGTATAATGTACAGACAAAGGTAAGGTAGGATGTGAATACAGTGGAGGTAAACCTAGGTATTGAGTGATGAAGAGAGAGATATTGTCTCTAGAAACATCATTGAAACCAGGAGATGTCATTGCATGTGTGGGTGGTGGAACTAATAGGTTGGATAAGGTATAGTGAGCAGGACTAGAGGCTCTACAGTGAAATAAGCCAATAAACACTAACCAGAACAGCAATGGACAAGACATATTGACATTAAGGAGAGGCATGCTTAGTCGAGTGATCAAAAGGGTCCAGTGAGTGGAGAGGTTGGTTGAGGGTCACGGCGATTTAGACAGCTAGCCAGGCCAACCGGTAGCAAGCTAGCATAGGATGGAGTCTGTTGTTAGCCACCTCTTGCGTTCGGTCAGTAGATTAGTGGGGTTCCGTGAGGTAGAGGGGATTAATCCAAATCACACAACAACAACAAAAATAAGAACAATAGATATAGTTATAGAGGCCCGAGAAGAAAACATAATAATAATAAAAATAAATAAATTGTCCGATTGTCTATTCAGATAGCAGCCGGTAAGACAGCTAACGGTTAGCGGGCCGCAGATGGGCGTTCAGGTAACGTCGCGACAGAGGAGCCAGCCGGATCTCATTCAGGTAGATAACGTCGGCAGTCCAGTTGTGAAGGCCCGGTGGGGCTCCGCGTAGGCAGTGAAACGGGTCCAGATAGGTGACTGCAGCCCAGGAGTGAATGATGGAACTCAGGAGTGATTGACGGAGCTGGCTAGCACCAGAACAATCGATGTTTGCTCCGGAATCGACGAAAGCCGACTGTCACACGGATAGCAGCTAGCTAGCTGTGAGATCCGGGTATGAATGTCCAGAGAGCAGTTGAAATCCAGGGACATGGAGAGAAAAATTGGTCCGGTATGTTCCGTTCCGAGCCGCGCTGCGCCGTACAAAACTGGCGATGGATTTTCGAGCTAAAGGATAGCTGATGACCACAAACCGTGGTTAGCTGAATACTAACGATTTGCCAGTAAAGAAGCTAACTAGCTTCTGATTAGCTTCTGGATTAGCTTCTGGGCTAGCTCCTGGCTAGCTTCTGGCTAGTTTCTGGCTAGCTTCTTGGAGTTTCTGGCTAGCTTCTTGGAGGATTACAGATCTGAGGTAAATAATACTTTTTTATAAATATAAATTGGTGAGGCTGGTTGCAGGAGAGTGTTTAGAAGATGAGTTGATGGAAAATAAAAATAAAATGTATGTGAAAAAAGTTGTAAATATATATATATACAGGACACGACAAGACGAGGACAAAAGACGTCTGAACTGCTATGCGATCTCTTGGAGAAATCACTTTTCTTCCCAGGAACCCGATATTTCTCACCAAAAATCGGAAGTGTCATTCAAAAGCATTATAAAGCATTGTCACGACTTCTACCGGGGGTAACTCCTCTCCCTGTTCGGGCGGCGCTCGGCGCTCGACGTCGCCGGTCTACTAGCCACTACCGATCCCTTTTTCTTTTTTCTGGTTGTTTTGTCTGTGTTCCTTTTCACACCTGGTTTTCAATTGCTTTGATTTCTGTGGGTATATAGGGCAGCTGTTACCTGCAGTAATTCGTGCAGGATTAGACTTGTGTGTATTGCGTTCGATGGTATTTGATGTTTGTTGTTTTTTCGCATTTACGCATGTGTATGTAAAGTGTCGGAACTGTGTTAGTTCCTCCTTGTGTTTGCACGATTATTCGAGAGCGTAGTTTTGGGATTTTTGTTCTGTGCCATTTGCATTGCTGGACTATTATTAAACACGCTCCTCAGACATCCCTGCTCTCCTGCGCCTGACTCCTACACCTCTCACCAAGACGCATGTTATCACAGAATCCTGCACCAATATAATTATGGAGTCAGCAGGAGCGGACGCACTTCCAGGGTCCGTGGAGGAGCGAGTTCAACACCACACGGCAGTGTTACACCGACTGGGGACCGCCATGGATCAGGTGATGGCGACGATGGAGAGATGGGAGAGAGGTGGCCTTCCCACACCGTTATCAGCTACACCCCAACCAGTACCACTACCCTCTCCTTCATTGCCTGAGCACAGTGGAATTCGACTCGCCCTCCCGAGGGAGTATGATGGGACGGCGGCCGGGTGCCAGGGCTTCTTACTCCAGATGGACCTATACCTGGCGACCGTTCGTCCGGCTCCTTCGGGGGGTGAGAGCGTGAACTCCCTCGTCTCCTGCCTCGCAGGTAAAGCCCTGGAGTGGGCCAACGCGGTGTGGAACGATCCTAACTCGGCGAGGGACCACTACCCAGAGTTCACCCGCCGCTTTCGGGCCGTGTTTGATCACCCACCTGAGGGTCGAGCGGCGGGTGAACGGCTGTTCCATCTGAGGCAGGAGAGGAGGAGTGCTCAGGACTTTGCTCTAGAGTTCCGGACCTTGGCCGCTGGCGCGGGATGGAACGACAGGGCCTTGATCGATCACTATAGGTGTAGTTTGCGTGAGGACGTCCGTAGGGAGCTGGCCTGTAGAGACACCACCCTGTCCTTGGACCAATTGATCGACATGTCCATTCGGTTGGACAACTTGCTGGCGACCCGCGGACGTCCAGATCGGGCTCTGTCAGTTCCATCTCCCAGCTCCACCACTCCAACACCCATGGAGCTAGGAGGTGCTTCAGCGAGGGCGACCGGAGGAGGGGGCCTTTACTGTGCCAGCTGTGGTCGCAGAGGGCACACTGCTGACCGGTGCTGGGGGGGCCCCCCCGGGAGTCGAGACGCCAGGCCGAGCACTGCCCGGACACCTCAGGTGAGTCGGCACCAGGCTCACCCAGAGCCCCCTGTTGGTCACGTGTATGTATGGATTGTTTTTCCTAAATTTTCCCCTCTTTCCCGGCATAAGGCGCTAGTAGATTCAGGCGCGGCGGGGAATTTTATTGACCGCGGTTTAGCGAACAGGTTAGGGATTCCCCTTGTTCAGCTGGATAAACCCTTCCCAGTGCACGCCTTAGATAGCCGACCATTAGGGTCAGGGCTAGTCAGGGAGGCCACGGCTCCACTGGATATGGTTACGCAGGAGGGTCATGAGGAGAGAATTAGTCTCTTCCTCATTGATTCTCCTGCGTTTCCGGTGGTGTTGGGGATCCCCTGGTTGGCCCGTCACAACCCCAGGATTTCGTGGCAACAGAGGGCTCTACAGGGGTGGTCGGAGGAGTGCTCAGGCAGGTGTGTAGGAGTTTCCATCGGTGCTACAACGGTGGAGAGTCCAGACCAAGTCTCCACCGTGCACATTCCCTCAGAATATGCCGATTTGGCTATCGCCTTCTGTAAAAAGAAGGCGACCCAATTACCACCTCATCGACGAGGGGATTGTGCGATAAATCTCCTGGTAGGCGCTGCACTTCCCAGGAGTCACGTGTATCCCCTGTCACAGGAGGAGACGGTGGCTATGGAGACATACATATCGGAATCTCTGGGGCAGGGGTTCATTCAGCCCTCCATCTCACCTGCCTCCTCGAGTTTCTTTTTTGTGAAGAAGAAGGAGGGTGGTCTGCGTCCGTGCATTGACTATAGAGGTCTAAATTCCATCACGTGGGGTATAGTTACCCGCTACCTCTCATTGCCACGGCGATTGAGTCATTTCACGGAGCACGGTTTTTCACAAAACTGGATCTCAGGAGTGCATATAACTTGGTGCGTATCCGGAAGGGAGATGAGTGGAAGACGGCGTTTAGTACCACATCCGGCCATTATGAGTACCTCGTCATGCCGTACGGGTTGAAGAATGCTCCAGCAGTCTTCCAATCTTTTGTGGATGAGATTCTCAGGGATCTGCACGGTTCAGGGTGTGGTGGTTTACATCAATGATATTCTGGTCTATTCCGCTACACGGGCCGCGCATGTGTCTCTGGTGCGCAGGGTACTTGGGAGACTGTTGGAGCATGACCTGTACGTCAAGGCTGAGAAATGCTCGTTCTTCCAACAGGCCGTCTCCTTCCTTGGATATCGCATTTCCACATCGGGGTTGGTGATGGAGGATGACCGCATTGCAGCCGTGAGTAATTGGCCGACTCCAACCACGGTAGAGGAGGTGCAGCGGTTCTTAGGGTTTGCCAACTACTACCGGAGGTTTATCCGGGGTTTTGGGCAGGTGGCTGCGCCCATTACGTCACTGCTGAAGGGGGGGCCGACGCGTCTGGGGTGGTCGGCTGAGGCGGACAGGGCTTTTGGTCGCCTGAAGGCTCTTTTTACCTCGGCTCCCGTGCTGGCGCATCCGGACCCCTCTTTGGCATTTATAGTGGAGGTGGACGCATCCGAGGCTGGGGTTGGAGCCGTGCACTCCCAGCGCTCGGGTGCGCCACCGAAGCTCCGCCCCTGTGCTTTCTTTTCTCAGAAGCTCAGCCCGGCGGAGCGAAACTATGACGTGGGGGATCGGGAGCTGCTAGCTGTTGTCAGAGCCCTGAAGGTGTGGAGACATTGGCTTGAGGGGGCCCAGCACCCTTTCCTCATCTGGACTGACCACCGTAATCTAGAGTACATTCGGGCAGCGAGGAGACTGAACCCTCGTCAGGCAAGGTGGGCCATGTTTTTCACCCGATTTAGGTTTACCATCTCCTATAGACCAGGCTCCCAGAACACTAAGGCAGACGCACTGTCCCGACTATATGATACGGAGGAGCGGGCCATTGATCCTGCGCCCATCCTCCCGGCTTCTTGTCTAGTGGCACCTGTAAGGTGGGAGGTGGACGCAGACATTGAGCGAGCATTGCGTGTTGAGCCCACTCCACCACAATGTCCAGCGGGACGGGTGTATGTTCCGCTGGAGGTTAGAGACAGGTTAATTTGGTGGGCTCACACATCCCCCTCCTCTGGTCATCCGGGGATTGGGAGGGCGGTGCGATGTCTTAGTGGGAAGTACTGGTGGACCACTTTAGCCAAGGACGTGAGGGTTTATGTGTCCTCCTGCTCAGTGTGCGCTCAGTGCAAGGCTCCTAGGCACCTGCCCAGAGGGAAGTTACAACCCCTTCCCGTTCCACAGCGGCCTTGGTCACACCTGTCGGTTGACTTCTTGACCGATCTGCCACCGTCACAGGGCAACACCACAATCCTGGTCGTTGTGGATCGGTTTTCTAAGTCCTGTCGTCTCCTCCCTTTGTCCGGTCTCCCTACGGCCCTACAGACGGCGGAGGCCCTGTTTACTCACGTCTTCCGGCACTACGGGGTGCCTGAGGATATTGTTTCTGATCGGGGTCCCCAGTTCACGTCCAGGGTGTGGAAGGCTTTCATGGAACGTTTGGGGGTCTCGGTCAGCCTGACCTCTGGGTTTCACCCCGAGAGTAATGGGCAGGTGGAAAGAGTGAACCAGGATGTGGGTAGGTTTCTGCGGTCGTATTGCCAGGACCGGCCAGGGGAGTGGGCGAAGTACATCCCCTGGGCGGAGATGGCCCAGAACTCACTCCCCCACTCCTCTACGAACTTGTCGCCCTTCCAATGTGTGTTGGGCTATCAGCCGGTCCTGGTACCATGGCATCAGAGCCAGACCGAGGCTCCTGCGGTGGACGATTGGGTGAAACGCTCAAGGGAAACCTGGGAGGCCGCCCATGGGTACCTTAAACGGGCCGAAGCACGGCAGAAGGCCAGTGCCGACCGCCATCGCAGCGAGGACCGGGTCTGGCTCTCGACCCGAAACCTGCCCCTCCACCTGCCCTGCCGGAAGCTGGGTCCGCGGTTTGTGGGGCCATTCAAAGTCCTGAGGAGAATAAACGAGGTGTGTTATAGGTTACATCTCCCCCCGTATTACCGTATTAACCCCTCGTTTCATGTGTCTCTCCTCAGGCCGGTGGTGGCTGGTCCGCTTCAAGAAGATGAGGTGCGGGAGGTCCCTCCGCCTCCCCTGGACATCAGGGGGGCGCCGGCGTATGCAGTTCGGTCCATACTGGACTCGAGGCGTCGGGTGGGGGGTCTTCAGTACCTCGTGGACTGGGAGGGGTACGGTCCGGAGGAGAGATGCTGGGTGCCGGTGGAGGACGTACTGGATCCTCCTATGCTAAGGGAGTTTCACCGCCTCCATCCGGATCGCCCTGCGCCTCGTCCTCCGGGTCGTCCTCGAGGCCGGCGTCGTCACGCTGCGGGAGCTGCGCGTAAGGGGGGGGTACTGTCACGACTTCTACCGGGGGTAACTCCTCTCCCTGTTCGGGCAGCGCTCGGCGCTCGGCGTCGCTGGTCTACTAGCCACTACCGATCCCTTTTTTTTTCTGGTTGTTTTGTCTGTGTTCCTTTTCACACCTGGTTTTCAATTGCTTTGATTTCTGTGGGTATATAGGGCAGCTGTTACCTGCCGTAATTCGTGCAGGATTAGACTTGTGTGTATTGCGTTCGATGGTATTTGATGTTTGTTGTTTTTTCGCATTTACGCACGTGTATGTAAAGTGTCGGAACTGTGTTAGTTCCTCCGTGTGTTTGCACGATTATTTGAGAGCGTAGTTTTGGGATTTTTGTTCTGTGCCATTTGCATTGCTGGACTATTATTAAACACGCTCCTCAGACATCCCTGCTCTCCTGCGCCTGACTCCTACACCTCTCACCAAGACGCATGTTATCACAAGCATATAAATATGTCTGGATTTGATTAAAGCTTTGAGCAGGAAGAAAATCAAATCCTGATGCTACCTGAGCATAATGAGCCGTATATTAAATGCATTTTATGAGACCTGCATTAAAGACATTTAATAAGCCCCCCAAAAAAGCCCAAATGATTGTGCTGTTATCCAATACATAGGCTATATGACATAGGCTACTAGCACATTATGCACAACAGAAAAAAATAAAAACCCACAGATATAACTAGCTATATGCTCTCTTAGGTAAATTAATGAAACTAGCAACAGTAGGCTAATCTTTTTCGGTGTGAACTGTATTACTGTATTGTATAGTATCATACTGTATTATATGGACAGGAATTATGCACTTTGTTCAAACCATGATAAAGACAGAGAACATGTGATTCTGGTGCATCACATGCAGCCTACAATGTAAGAAGTACAGGCTAACGAATTTGATTGATTCATTAATTTTTTTTATATAATAGGGCCTATTTGTATAATTAGTACGCTGGCTCACATATACATTTTATAACATTTCCCCTAATGTTATTAGCCTACTTCCTCTTTCTCGCTCTAGTGTTATTCCATTACTTCCTCACTTTCAGCAGTTAAATTAAATATGTTTCATATTAAATATGTGTCCTTATCTTTATCATTATAATGACATTATTGAATAATATAGAACTATAATTAGATGCAGAAGGCTTTTACTTCTCTTCACAAAGATTGAATGGTTATTATGGGTCTCAATAAATAACTGCTATTATAGCCTATCGCCATCACCCGTTCACTCTTCTTCCAAACTACCCGTGAGTTCAGTTGGCTGCTGCACTTAACATTCAGCAAAAAAGAGCTTGTCTCCCTCTTTGAATAGTCTATTAGTATAAGAAATGCTACAAAAAAATAATGTCCAGCAAACTATTCTAGTCTAGCTTTTTCTGCATGGGACTCCAAGAGCTAAGGAGTATTTTTTTAAGGATAGCACAGGTGCACAGGTGCTTGCGTATTGTGACAGACTCTATACGTTAGAAGCTTATTATGCATAACACATCATTAATTAGCTAAATATAAAGCTAATAGTGCATTGAATGTATTACCTGAAAAAGGTAGGCTCAGAAATATATATATAGGGCCATACAGTGCTTCCAGAAAGAATTCCGAACACTTGACTTTTTCCACATTTTGATACGTTACAGCCTTTTCTAAAATGTATTAAATAAAACAAAATCCTCATCAATCTACACACACCTAATGACAAAGCAAAAACACATTTTTAGAATTGGTTGCAAATGTACTGAAATACCTTAAGTATTCAGACCCTTTGCTATGAGACTCGAAATTGAGCTCAGGTACACCCTGTTTCCATTGTTTCCATTGATCATCCTTGAGATGTTTCTACAACTTGATTGGAGTCCAACTGTGGTAAATTAAATTGATTGGAAAGGCACACACCTGTCTACTACATAAAAGGTCCCACAATTGACACTGCATGTCAGAAAAAAACAAGCCATGAGGTCAAAGGAATTGTCCATAGAGCTCAGAGACAGGATTGTGTCCAGGCACAGATCTGGGAAATAATTCTTAAATGGAACAAGTTTGGAACCACCAAGACTCTTCCTAGAGCTGGCCGCCATGGTAAACTGAGCAATCGGGGGAGAACGGCTTTGGTCAGGGAGGTGACCAAGATGGTCACTCTGACAGAGCTCCAGAGTTCCTCTGTGGAGATGGGAGAATCTTCCAGAAGGACAAAGGCACATGACAGCCCACTTAGAGTTTGCCAAAAGGCACCTAAAGACTCTCAGATCATGAGAAACAAGACTCTCTGGTCTGATGAAACCAAGATTGAACACTTTGGCCTGAATGCCAAGCGTCACACCTGGAGGAAACCTGGCACCATCCCTACGGAGAAACGTGGTGGTGGCAGCATCATGCTGTGGATATGTTTTTCAATGGCAGGGACTGGGAGACTAGTCAGGATCATGGGAAAGATGAATGGAGCAAAGTACAGAGAGATCCTTGATGAAAACTTGCTCTAGAGTGCTCAGGTCCTCAAACTGGGGTGAAGGTTCACGTTCCAACAGTACAACGACCCTAAGCACACAGCCAAGACAATACAGGAGTGGCTTCGGGACAAGTCTCTGAAATTCTTCCCCATCCAACTTGTCAGAGTTTGAGAGGATCTGCAGAGAGGAATGGGAGAAGCTCCCCAAATACAGGTGTACCAAGCTTGTAGCATCATACCAAAGAAGACTCAAGGCTGTAATCACTGCCAATGGTGCTTCAACAAAGTCCTGAGTAAACAGTCTGAGTACTTACATAAATGTAATGTTATACATTTGCACACATTTCTAAAAACCTGTTTTTGCTATGCCATTATGGGGTATTATGTGTAGATTAAAATAAAGCAATTTAAAAAATAAAGCAATTTAATCCATTTTAGAATAAGGCTGTAGCGTAACAAAATGTGGAAAAGGTCAAGGGATTTGATTACTTTCCGAATGTCCTGTGTCAATCTACATCAGCATGCAATTTGAATGGAGTTGATGGAGAGAGAGAAAGATTGCGAGAGAGTGCTCATGCATGCACAAATATTCAAGTGATATATTCAAAACTCTGCAGCTTCAAATAAAAAATAAAAAAATCTTTACAATTAATAAACAAGGTGACCCCAAAAGCCAGATGGAGATGGGTAAATTAGACGTGCAATCGGTATTTATATTACTGTAGCATAGGCTATACTGCAGCAAATGTAGGCCTACCTGTCATAAGAAAAAAAAGTGACCACGATGAGATGATACAGTAGTAGGTCGACAGGCATTGTGGACTGTGCTCCATACTGAGATGGTCTGTCCCCACCTTGAGCGTTGATTCAACATGCAGAGGCCGTAGAGAAGACATATTGAGACATTGCATGTAATTTAACAGTTCCATTTCACACCATACTGTTCATAAAAATGATTAATTATAATTGACCAGTTTCTCACAGTTATTTATCCCGGGAAAAGGGAGTGGTTTTCGGCGGTAAATCTCGGTAACCGGGATCCCGCCATTCAACCCTAGTTGCGATCCTGATACCCTTCATCATGTAGTCTGTGTCAATGGTCAACAGAGGAGCATAAGAATATGACTTGATATGCTTGTTGAACAAACAACACATACCATTATTAAATTATTTGAATGCTTACCTTGTTGTCGAAGTGTGGTTCATATTGGCCCCCAATCCCATAATTTGCAACCTGAAAAAATCGGACATTTGAGACATTAAAAAAATTCCACACCCTAATCCCTTAACCCTATCCTCCAGCCAACACCCGGGCTTAACCCTGAGCTCTGCCTCTAGCTGTCACCTACCTGGAGCATCTCTGCTGCCTCCATGTCCAGCCCAGTCAGGTCCGCCATTCTCTGGGTAACACGGGAGATGACAGGGTTGTCCTCGTCAGCCAGCCATGCACTGGCCACACAACACAATGGGTTTAGATAAAGTCATAGGGTCACATAAGGTCAGAGGATATCACAGAATCTTTGGTCTATGATCGATCCTGATTGTCCAGCTTCACAAGTGGAACTTGCAAGAATAGAGGTTGTATTAAAAAAAACAAAGGCTTTATTGTGTATAAGTAGCTATTCAAATAGAAGTTACACATTACATCCTGTCTGCTTAATGCATGGTGGAATTCAATACACTAATAAAAAGGCACTATTTTATAACAACATAAACACAACCAACCTTTTAGCCACACGGGTTTCAGCTGAAAATCTTTCCCCTGTCACATGGTCTGACACCTTTGCTCTGTCAAGCTTGGTCACAATGCACAACACAACATTGAGTAATGGTCTGATTTACCAGAGTGATTATTTACCAAATGTTCCTAGACGTACAGTTCCCAGTTTAGTCTCACCTGACACATCCACTGTAATGATTTGCAGTTGTCTGTATATGTCCTGTAGACGTATAAGACTCAGTGCAACCCCATCCATGTCCTTCTGACTGGGGAGTCGCTGGGAGACCAATGATACATTAGCCAGGAAATCTAGATTTATGGAAAGGTTTAAACACGGCAGGAAAAAATGGGACAAGAGTTAATGGACACTGGGTCTAGTCACTTTTAACACGTTCATATCCAAGCATACATAACTGATTTAGTAATGGAGTTGTGTAAGGTTCAATAAGTCTGCGTACAAAATGCCACACTGTTCCCTAGCGCACTGCTTTTGACCAGTAGTGCACTATGTTAGGAGTATGGGGCCATTTGGGACACAACTTGGGTCTTGTAGTCAGACTTAATATGTCATGACCAAGCATAACTGGTTTAGTAAGGGTCTTGTGTAAGCTTGAACAAGGTTATTTAAGACACACTTACACAACCAATAATTAAAATAAGATGAACATAGATTCTATTACAAGCCTTATAGATCATATCTGTGATATAAAAAAAAAGAAGATCACTTTGTGGAGGACGCCCTATGTGAGGGGACCCCTATACCGGTGGTTCCCAACCAGGGGTATTAGGACCCCTGGGGGTACTTGGCCTAGCCATAGGGGGTACTTGAGAAGACTCATGAGACCACAGGCTTACTGGTAAAATGCACATCAGGGGGTACTTCAGGGGTACTCCAGGGAGAGCAAAATGCAGTTGGTGGTAGAGTAAACAAAAAAGATTGGGAAGCACAGCCCTATACAATGGGATACATAAAGACTAACACGAGGTAATAAAAGTGCCATAGCGGAGGCCTGTGGGATTTCCAGTGTCAAGTACAGTACAGATCTCAAGCAGTGTGGGAGAGGTGCAATTCATATTTTGGGCGAACAAGTACCCATATTGTGGGCCAGAATCAGCCGGATTCACCCCTCTCTGTCGGTCTGAACTAAAGGTCAGAAGCACATGCTCAAATTGCATACAGACCAAGTCAATAAGTAATGACAGCACTCTTGTTCTTCATGTCCAAAGGGGAGGCCATCAAAACATGAAGTTGTACTAACACGCAGACGTACACACTGAAAATAAAGACCATCCCTCCTAAAGTCAAGGCTTAAATAAACAGTGGAAGTATCTAGCAGATACCTGAAGATACCTTCGATATATGAAGAACATGTCTTGGCAACCTGTTCCACCATGTTCCACTCCAGCCTCAGTCTTCACACAAGCTTGTATGCAGTGAAAGGTTTGCTGATGTGTTTTTCCAGATCCTCTGGGAAGTCTCCAGAGGCATTTTCACAGGCTTCAACAACACTGTGTTGGACTATTAGAAAATATGATTAACTGAAAGCCCATTTCTAAGACTAGCATCAGAGTAGGTCTGTGGCACCGGAGGCCAAAATAAAGAAAATTAAAAAAAGAGAGAAAAATATTTCAATACAAAACAACCAAGTAACTCCTAGATTACAGTTGGAAAATATTACTTTTCTTTCAACAGCCACATACTGTATCTACATGTCCAACTACCATGGTGAAGGCCAGAATGGGGCTGAAACACACAGGAAGTTATTTTTTTAAAGTAATCCTAGAACTAATCATCTAGTTTTTCAAAAGGAACAGGATCCGGCCCTGTCCTTTTTGGACTGTTTAGATATGGGACCTGTTTGGCCGGATCCGGTACCTCTCATGGCATTAAAAATCATTTTCACTTTTTGCAATGTAAAAATTTGAGTATAAGTGAACAAAGTTAATTTGAGTAGCCTCTTCGTGAGTTATCCTAACCCCCCCCCCCCCCCCCCCCCCCCCCCCGCCCTATGGGATCAAAATCATGCCAAATGTATTTGTAAATGTAAATCACCAATCCACAAATATAAATCACTTTCCACAAATGTAAATCACTTTCCACAAATGTAAATAGCAGGATTTCTTATAAGCTTCCGGGTTAGAGTCCCGCTCCTTGAAAGCGGCAGCTCTAGCCTTTAGCTCAGGGTGGATGCTGCCTGTAATCCATGGCTTCTGGTTGGGGTATGTACGTATGGTCACTGTGGGGACTACATCATCGATGCACTTATTGATGAAGCCAATGACAGATGTGGTGTACTCCTCAATGTCATTGGAGGAATCCCGGAACATATTCCAGTCTGTGCTAGAAAAACAGCAATGTAGCTTAGCATCTGCTTCATCTGACCACTTTTTAATTGATCTAGTCACTGGTGCTTCCTGCTTTAATTTTTGCAGGAATCAGGAGGATGGAATTATGGTCAGATTTACTAAATGGAGGGTGAGGGAGAGCTTAGTTTGCATCTCTGTGTGTGGAGTAAAGGTGGTCCAGTTCTTTTCCCTCTGGTTGGACATTTAACATGCTGATACAGCTACAAAGAATATAGATGAAAACTCTCTCGGTAGTTACTGGAGTCTGCAGCTTATCATGAGAAACTCTACCTCAGGCGAGCAATAGCTCGAGACTTCCTTAGACATCGTGCATCAGACCGCCGCCACTTGTCTCATCAGACACCGCTGTTCTCTCCTGCTGGTACATCGCATAACCAGCTGGCTGTATGTTGATATTGTCGTCGTTCAGCCACGACTCCGTGAAGCATAAGATGTTACAGTTTTTAATGTCCCGTTGGTAGTTTAATCTTCCCAATAACTCGCTCATTTTATTTTACAAAGATTGCAAGTTTGCTAGCAGAATTGAGGGGAGTGGGGGTTTATTCGATCGCCTCCAACTCCTCAGAAGGCAGCCCGCCCTTCGGCCTCTCTTTCTATGCCTCCTCTTCATGCAGATCACTGGGGTCGGGGCCTGTTCCCGAGGGAGCCGTATATCCTCCGCCTCGGGCTCGTCAGAGTCACGAAAGAAGAAAAAGGATTCTGCTAGTCCGTGGTGAGTAATCATAGTTCTGATGTCTAGAAGTTATTTTCGGTCATAAGAGACGGTAGCGGCAACATTATGTACAAATAGTTAAAAATAGTAAAAAAATAGTTAAAAAAAATAAGTTACAAACAACGCAGATAAACAAACAAAAAAACACAATCGGTTGGGGGCTCATAAAACGTCTGCCTTCTGCTCTGGCACCATCTTATTTGGATTATCGATGGATTCAAGACAAGGTAGTTTTATTGATCTCAGATTCTCAGTGTCAAAGTAGCCTGTCATTTCAATCATTTGTTTGGAATTATGGTGCTTTCATGACAACTGGGAACTCGGGGAACAAACGAGGTGGAATAATCAAAACAAATTTTCCCAGTCGGAGCTAATTTTTCCCAACTTCCCAGTTGTCTTGAATGCACTGATGTCGGAAGTCGGAGATTTCCCATTCCCGAGTTCCCATGTTTTGAATGCGGCATTAAAAAAGATTATGCTAAAGTCTCCTGTCATGTAAATTTACATAGCATTCCATGAAATTCGTTTATAAAAGGCCACATTTTTCCCAGAACAAAGGCCACAAAAAATATTCTCCATGTGTGCAACTTCTCTAATTGCCTCTACTCTACTGCTCTATGCCACTACGCAAATGCGATGATATATGCATGCGATGCTTTATTATAAAGATGATTTTTCTGTTACCTCAGAGCTCGCTAGGTTACCACACTCTCACACTCACATTTTGCTCTGGCACCTCACGATTTACATATTAAGCACTGCTGTAATCTGATTACAATATTTTTGCTGTTAACATAACGGTTTAGTTTGTGTTTTTTTTATCATTTAAATGTCTCCAGGCATCAGTAGTGTGAGGCTAATCTCTCCCCCAATTAATGCAAACTATTCACATACGCAACATGTTCCTTGAAGCATATCTTTTTGCAAAACTGTACCAGATTGGCACTTATCTGCTGATGCCAAGCTGCAGCCATACAATATACAGCGGGGCAAAAAAGTATTTAGTCAGCCACCAATTGTGCAAGTTCTCCCACTTAAAAAGATGAGAGAGCCCTGTAATTTTCATCATAGGTACACTTCAACTATGACAGACAAAAAGAGAAAAATAATCCAGAAAATCACATTGTAGGATTTTTTATGAATTTATTTGCAAATGATGGTGGAAAATAAGTATTCTACGTTATTCACTGTAGTGTTTCTGCAGACTTTATTGTAGTATTCACGGGTGGGTTTTTGCGGACATGATTAGTAGTAACTGTTTGGCCATAATGACCATCGTTGTGTTTGGAGGGAAAAGGGGGAGGCTTGCAAGCCGAAGAACACCATCCCAACCGTGAAGCACAGGGGTGGCAGTATCATGTTGTGGGGGTGCTTTGCTGCAGGAGAAAATAAACATAGAAAATACACCTAGAACCCCACATAGAAAATATAAACTAGAACAACCCCCCAGTCACGCCCTGACCTACTCTACCATAGAAAATAAAAGCTTTCTCTGGTCAGGACGTGACAATTTTAAAGGTTATCGGAGCTATAATCGGACCTGGAGACGTGTGGAGATTCTCTTACATGTGCTACAATAATGGAGGAGGTGAGTGAACATGGTCGTCACTAGTTACCACAACCACAAAGCCATACATCAGTCTTTTTCTACAATTTCTCTTCTTAAAATCTTAATACATTAATCTCACCTTATGTTTAACCCTAACCTTAAATTAAGACCAAAAAGCAAATGTATGTTTTCATGAATTTGAACAGTGCCATTTGCGCATGTGTTGAATCACCTGGTTTTGCTTGTCTGGCAGGTGTGTTCTTCATTCCATATGTTTTGTTCTTGGTGACGTGCGGGATAAACTTGGATTCGCTAACACAACGTGCCATTGGAACACAGGAGAGATGGTTGCTGATAATGGGCCTCTGTACGGCTATGTAGATATTTCATCAAAAATCTTCCGTTTCCAGCCACAATAGTGATTTACAACATTAACAATGTCTAGACTGTATTTCGGATCAATGACATGTTATTTTAATGGACAAAACAATGTGCTTTTCTTTTAAAAACAAGGACATTTCTAAGTGACCCCAAACACTTGAACGGTAGTAGAAATACATTAGGCTATAGGCCTATTTCAATCATATTGAAATACATTTTAATGTTATATTTTGCTACTTATTGGCTACTGTCTGTAGTCTAATTTGTCTCGATATAAACTACATAACCAAAGGTATGTGGACACTTGCTCGTCAAACATCTCATTCCAAAATCATGGGCATTAATATGGAGTTTGTCCCCCCCTTTGCTGCTATAATAGCCTCCACTCTACTGGGAAGGCTTTCCACTAGATGTTGGAACATTGCTGCAGAGACTTGCTTCCATTCAGCCACAAGAGCATTAGTGAGGTCGATCACTGAATTTTGGCGATTGGGCCTGGCACGCAGTCGGCGTTCCAATTCATCTTAAAGGTATTTCCGATGGGGTTGAGGTCAGGGCTCTTTGCAGGCCAGACAAGTTCTTTGTCTCTCCTTCACAGTGGGGGACGAGAATATACTGTGGAGTCTCAGAGAAAGATGTACATCTCTGGTGCGTTGGCGGCGCCAAAAGCATGTGCAAAAAATGTTTGTTTGTGCTTGGTCTTTACATCGGCAGTGGCACCATCCAGAAACAGCCACCCTCTTCAACCACACATGCATTGTTGGATTTTAGTTTGACGTTTGTCTATACAGAGTGATGTGGAGAACACAGACAACAGACTCAGAGTCATGTATAGCATCTCTGAATGCAGCCTTTACCTGCACCTTTTGTAACCTGGTTCCAAATCTGTTAGTGCTCTTGTTAACTCCATTGCTGTCATTTTCAGGGCAAAAATTCCATTAGGCATGAGAGCAAAAACAGACTGGCACACAGGCAACCCATTTTGTGGAACAAATTAAGCAAGGTAACTATAGATGTGTATGGGAAATGATGGTTTGAAAAACAGAAAATCAGAATTGACCTCATATATATCTCAGTGGATTAGATTATATGACAAATCCATATCTGGGTTTACACAGCACACTTTTCAGGCTTTTTAAAATTCCTCTACATTAGTTTTTACCTCTTCTATTTTCTGTGTGTGTGTGTGTGTGTGTGTGTGTGTGTGTGTGTGTGTGTGTGTGTGTGTGTGTGTGTGTGTGTGTGTGTGTGTGTGTGTGCTGCAGATTAAGTGGATGCTAAAATCAAAACAGCAAGCAAAATATATTCTGTAGTATGTATAGAGGAACAGTGATTCTTGGTCCAAATATTTTATTACTCTGTCTTCTACAATGTATTGTAAATTGATCATGCGGATCTAATCAATCACGTAAACTACTCTATGGACTACCCGCTAACAATATCATTTTCGACAATCACTGTAAAAAAGAAAATGCCACACAGTTCAAATGTCAGCTTGGTATTGTTGACATCTTGTCCTGCTTCACTGCACAAACACTTGAAAGGTGCTTTTGTGTGATTCAGTGAGTCCCTCCCCCAGATGGCCAGCTGAGGCCAAGGAGAGTAACAATGGGGAAATGTGCAGGAATGTGTAGGTAAACTGAGAGGAGAATCCATCCTGGCTCCAGTCTCAGTCCATCTGGGACAAAGAGCATCTTCTCCTGAACTCCTGTCCGTGGGCCCGCACCCATTTATTGGCAACTAAAACCAGGGAAGAAATAAGAGTCAAGTTCTGTTCATTTCATTTTTTGTAATCTCTCATTTACCCATTATATTATCTAATTATCTTATCACTTTATACCATTTTCCCTTTATTATGTACTGATCAGCTGATCAGGTTGTTTTCCCATCTGACTGTAATGCTGTTAACATACAACAGATGTTATGGCTCAAGTTCTCTCTGTACCCTTCTGCTTTAAAGTACCATCAATGTACTCTACTTGTGTCTTGGCAAATTATTATACCGGTTACTTACATTACAATATATATATATATTTTTTTTATTAATTTGAATACATTTGTTTTGATTATTACATCTCAATATGTTTTTTAATTATTATGTCTTAATTTCAATAAAATTGTAATAATAAGTGATGAGATTTTGTCTTTCGTCATGACAAAAAACAGTTTGATGTTATTGTCCATACTATGAGGCATAGGTTTTGATGGGAACGTACCCCATTTATTGCCCACAAATACAGGGCATGCAGCGTGTAAGGTCCTAGCGTCCTCCTCTCCATTCTGCAAAAGGTTGTACCACAGCACCGCTGAACCCTATAGCAGATTACACAGGTAACAATGAGTTCACGGATATACCTCAATCCAGATCTACAAGCACTACTCACATGTTTTACTGGCTTAGGGCAGAGATGCACAGCTCCAGTGCTCATTCAGGACCACCTATAGCGTATGAGACTGATTTCTACCTGAGAAACTAGGTACATGCACTCTCCTGCCAATCAGTGGCATTAATCAACCAGTTCAGTGCCAGGGAAAACCATAAAGCGGCAGAACTGCGGGCCTGAGTTCTGCATCGCTGGCTTTTGGACAATGCACATGGACACCTGTAGTGTTTAACGTTGCTGTCACTACCCATGTAACCATGAATGATGATGATGATGATTAGTCAGCTTTGAATGTACCTTGTACGGTCGTAGAGCAGCTCCTATATCAGGGAACACAGTCGATCCACCCACGTCCACATCACTCATCTGACATGGATCAGAAGAGGGAGACATTATGTACAACACAGTCACATGTTTCATTACTTTGTCACGTTTTAACCAGAGATATCGATACACAGCGGTCTTACATAGATTAAGATCGTTGCGATCCTGCCACCCCTCGTCATGTAGTCTGTGTCATTGGTCAGCTGTGGAGCATAAGAATATGACTTAATATGCTTGTTGAACAAACAACACATACCATTATCAAATTATTTTAACGCTTACCTTGTTGTCGAAGTGTGGTTCATATTGGCCCCCAATCCCATAATTTGCAACCTGGAAAAATCGGACATTTGAGACATTAAAAAAATTCCACACCCTAATCCCTTAACCCTATCCGTATCCTCCAGCCAACACCCGGGATTAACCCTGAGCTCTGCCTCTAGCTGTCACCTACCTGGAGCATCTCTGCTGCCTCCATGTCCAGCCCAGTCAGGTCCGCCATTCTCTGGGTAACACGGGAGATGACAGGGTTGTCCTCGTCAGCCAGCCATGCACTGGCCACACAACACAATGGGTTTAGATAAAGTCATAGGGTCACATAAGGTCAGAGGATATCACAGAATATTTGGTCTATCCTGATTGTCAAGCTTTTACAAGTGGAACTTGCAAAAATAGAGGATGTATAGAAAAAAACAGAGGAAGACTTTATTGTGTATACAGTAAGTAGCTATTCAAATAGAAGTTACACATTACATCCTGTCTGCTTAATGTATGGTGGAATTCAATACACTAATCAAAAGGCACTATTTTATAACAACATAAACACAACCGACCTTTTAGCCACACGGGTTTCAGCTGAAAATCTTTCCCCTGTCACATGGTCTGACACCTTTGCTCTGTCAAGCTTGGTCACAATGCACAACACAAAATTGAGTCCAAAAAAAATAGACACTTGTGAATATATTCTTAGTAGTTTAAAATCAAGCTACAGTACCTTTGATCGGGATAGGTGTTTTATGGTCTCAATCTCCCTTTCAGATACAATGTCATGATAGCGTATTATTAGTGGATGGTCCCATTCCTGCTCCTCTTTTATAGGGGCATAGATGAGTCGAGGGTTGCCTCTACCAGTGCTGTACCTGCACCGCAATGTCCTCTGTCTCCTCGGGGTCTGACCATCACAGACACGACATCTTTTATTCATACACTCACAAGACAGGTAGACAATGAGTACAGAATTCATGGAAAAGTTCATGTTGGCACCTCAGAACCAAATCTTGTGTGAATGCTGAACTATGGCCAGCTTTGTTACGGGATGTTAGGGACAGACTGTTAATTTACATTCATAGTTTGTTGCTATTTGTAATTGAGTACGAGGGACTTGCCATTTTGACGCCCTCCCCTCTGCAAAGAGATTCGTATGAGGTTTCGCTTGCTGGTTTGATTAGTGTTAAGATGTCCACTGGTGCATCTGAGGGCAATGAGGGTGTTTGTGTCTGGCTCCCACACCGGATGCTCTCTCTCAGGGTTCTGTAGTAGGCCAGGTGCACCTTGGTCTGCATGCAACTGGGGTCTAAGGGGAGGAAGTGTTTTGACAGACACACACTGTTATGTAGCACATCTTAGCTAACTCTCAAACTTGAGTCCAGATATCAAATTAACATGGTAAAATACTTCACAGGAATTTGGGCTCACTCTCTAGAGATTAATGATCACTGTATTGTTTTTGAAACCAGTGCATAAGAGAAACAACTGCTCCTTTATGTAACATAGGCCACATACCCAGTTCCTGCAACTGTTGCGTTAGCTCCAATGCTAGAGGCAGGTTACCCATCTGAAAGGCTAGGGGACCCAGGTAGGTCAGAACCTCTCTCCTGGTCACCAGGGCTGGGATGCCATCCTCCAGCTGCCTGAAGGTCTCCTGGAGCCAGAGCAGGGCATACTGGAACTTGTGGTTCTGCAGGGCCACCATGGCAACGTGGAAGGAGTCATCTGGATCCAAGGGTGTCACATTTACCTGTCCTGTGAAGCAAAGCAAATCATGCTACGTTTTATTTGTACAGCACTTTTCATTTAAGACCGCTCTGAACACAGCAACAACCTTAAAAATGTATAAATTTATTTTTATTTTATTTAAAAGGATATGGGTCAGATACTGTACAAGAAACACAGACTATTGGAGGCAGCATAAGACTAAATGGCAGAACTTTAAAAACGTAACCCCTGTAGATCTACGCTCTTTGATCACAATATCGACTTAACTAACATGGAATTGCTTTATGATGGCTGTAAAATGTATCATTTAGCTATTTGATTTGGAATTTTAGGACCCCTATAGGTATAAACAAAATGATACAAAATAGATTGGTGAAATATTGAATTTGGTCCCACATGTTTTGAGCCCCTCATATGGCGATGCTGGCATTTTTTCCATGTTATTTTGGCATTAATATGTGTCACATATCAGTTTGCAAACAATGTAAAAAATAATCTATATATCATTGAGTTAATAAAGCCTCATACAAACATGGTCTCTTTTTTGTTTTCTTGAGTAAAGTAGCTCCAAAATGCAGATGTTTCAGCCTAGCTCAGTGCTCTTTGTGTTGTTAAGGGTGCAAGTCAGCAGAAAATACGGAGAGTTGCGCCGTGATTGGCTCAGAGTTCTGTCACTCATGGGGACTTTACGTCACTGCCAAGCGTAAGAAGAGTCCTTGAACATTCTAGCCCTTCGGGTTCTGCCATAGAGTTACATTAGAAGTGCCCATCCAAGAAGGCTCAAGGTAAAATGTCAAATCACGTTCTATCTACAGTAGCTTTGATTGGACTGATCATGTCAACATCATACTTTCACAATCTTAGCTAGCGGTCATCATCATGAATCAAGTCAATAATCTACTGGCAAATCATTTTTAATCCTTGTCATATGAAGATAAATAATGAAGTGGTTTGGAAGGAATGAGTGACAGTGACTGCGTGGTCCCAAATCTGGGATTAAGGGGCTCTTTTCCAAATTTAAAAATGATAAACATTCAACATTGGCCCTGCTTTCAATGAAGCATGATTTGTGCCAATGTTAGTTACATTTCACCGAACCCTCTGCTCTCTGCGCCTGACTCCTACCCACCACTCCTTGTGATAAGCCCAATGTTACATTAAAGGAAAGATACTACTAAAATATGACATCTTTTGTTTTGCCCAATAAAGCAAAATAATGATTAATCTTACAGCAATCATCAAGCAATTGTGGCCATTGAATGATCCTTTTAGGTATATTGCTATCAAGAGAAAATGCCTAGGAAAATGACTATTCATAGGAGGCTTAAATTGCAATGGTCTGATTTGCCAGAGGGATTATTTACCAAATGTTCCTAGACGTACAGTTCCCAGTTTAGTCTCACCTGACACATCCACTGTAATGATTTGCAGTTGTCTGTATATGTCCTGTAGACGTATAAGACCCAGTGCAACCCCATCCATGTCCTTCTCACTGGGGAGCCGCTGGGAGACCAATGATACATTAGCCAGGAAATCTAGATTTATGGAAAGGTTTAAACACGGCAGGAAAAAAATGGAACAAGAGTTAATGGACACTGGGTCTAGTCACTTTTAACACGTTCATATCCAAGCATACATAACTGATTTAGTAATGGAGTTGTGTAAGGTTCAATAAGTCTGCGTACAAAATGCCACACTGTTCCCTAGCGCACTGCTTTTGACCAGTAGTGCACTATATTAGGAGTATGGGGCCATTTGGGACACAACTTGGGTCTTGTAGTCACACTTAATATGTCATGACCAAGCATAACTGGTTTAGTAAGGGCCCTGTGTAAGCTTGAGTTAGTTTGAACAAGGTTATTTAAGACACACTTATACAACCAATAATTATAATAAGGTGAACATACAGTTGAAGTCGGAAGTTTACATACACCTTAGTCAAATACATTTAAACTCTGTTTTTCACAATTCCTGACATTTAATCCAAGTAAAGATTTCCTGTCTTGGGTCAGTTAGGATCACCACTTTATTTTAAGAATGTGAAATGTCAGAATAATAGTGGAGAGAATGATTTATTTCTCATTTATCGTATTCCCAGTGAGTCAGAAGTTTACATACACTCAATTAGTATTTCGTAGCATTGCCTATAAATTGTTTAACTTGGGTCAAACGTTTCAGGTAGCCTTCCACAAGCTTCCCACAATAAGTTGGGTGAATTTTGGCCCATTCCTCCTGACAGAGCTGGTGTAACTGAGTTCGGTTTGCATGCTTTTTCAGTTCTGACCACAGATTTTCTATAGGATTGAGGTCAGGGCTTTGTGATGGCCACTCCAATACCTTGACTTTGTTGTCCTTAAGTAATTTTCCCACAACTTTGGAAGTATGCTTGGGGTCTTGTCCATTTGGAAGACCCATTTGCGACCAAGCTTTAACTTCCTTACTAATGTCTTGGGATGTTGCTTCAATATATCCACATAATTTTCCTTCCACATGATGCCATCTATTTTGTGAAGTGCACCAGTCCCTCCTGCAGCAAAGCACCCCCACAACATGATGCTGCCACCCACGTGCTTCACGGTCGGGATGGTGTTCTTCGGCTTGCAAGCCTCCCCCTTTTTCCTTCAAACATGACAATAGTCATTATGGCCAAACAGCTCTATTTTTGTTTCATCAAACATTTCTCCAAAAGTATGATCTTTGTCCCCATGTGCAGTTGCAAACCGTAGTCTGGCTTTTCTATTGTGGTTTTTGTGCAGTGGCTTCTTCCTTGCCGAGCGGCCTTTCAGGTTATGTGGATATAGATACTTTTGTACCCGTTTCCTCCAGGATCTTCACAAGGTCCTTTGCTGTTGTTCTGGGATTGACTTGCACTTTTCGCACCAAAGTACTTTCATCTCTAGGAGACAGAACGCGTCTCCTTTTTGAGGGGTTTGACGTCTGCGTGGTCCTATGGTGTTTATACTTGCGTACTATTGTTTGTACAGATGAACATGGTACCTTGTGGCGTTTGGAAATTGCTCCCAAGGACGAACCAGACTTGTGGAGGTTTTTCTGAGGTCTTGGCTGATTTCTTTTGATTTTCCCATGATGTCAATCAAAGAGGCACTGAGTTTGAAAGTAGGCCTTGAAATACATCCACAGGTACACCTCCAATTGACTAAAATTATGTAAATTAGCCTATCAGAAGCTTCTAAAGCCATTACATAATTTTCTGGAATTTTCCAAGATGTTTAAAGGAACAGTCAACTTAGTGTATGTAAACTTCTGACCCACTGGATTCTGACCACTATTATTGGAAAAATGACTTGTGTCACGCACACAGTAGATGTCCTAACCGACTTGCCAAAACTATAGTTTGTTAACAATACATTTGTGAAGTGGTTGAAAAACTAGTTTTAATGACTCCAACCTAAGTGTATGTAAACTTCCGACTTCAACTGTATCTGCATCATCAATCCATAAAAACATGAGGTTGTATTAACAAACGCACATCAACAGCGGAAGTGTGTCTATCAAGCAGATAGATACTATGTGGATACTGTATACATCTAATGATGTTAATTTAAATTCAAGATATTAGATCACTACCTGCAACATATGAAGAACATGTCTTGGTAACTTGTTCCACGATGTTCCGCTCCAGCCTCAGTCTTCGCACCAGCTTGAATGCAGTGAAAGGGTTGCTGATATATTTTTCCAGATCCTCTGGGAAGTCTCCAGAGGCATTTTCACAGGCTTCAACAACACTGTGTTTGATTATTATAAAATATGATTAACTGAAAGCCCATTTCTAAGACCAGCAGCAGAGTATGTAGGAGTTATGGCACCAGAGGCCACAAAATAAAAAGAGAAAATACATTCCGTTTTGAAAAACCAAGTAACTCCTAGATTACGGTTGGAAGATGTTCATTTTCTTTCAACAGCCACATACTATATCTACATGTCCACCTACCCTGGTGAAGGCCAGAATGAGGCCGAAACCACACATGCAATTTTTTTTATTTTTTTTCATAATATGAAGATTTCCGACAGCAGTCTAGGAGTATTCCGTTTTTTTTCTCTTAATTGCCAAGAAGATCAATAAAACAATTAAAACTGATTCCAACTCTCTTTTTAGAGGACGTAGACTTAATGATTGGGCCAAAAGATATAACTTTCAAGTCGGAAACTGGGTACTTCTGATTCCTCAATGGATAGATGAGGTTAATTGCTGAAATTATGTGACAAAGTGGAGATTTCCCATAAACCCACTACCCTCTGCACTGTCACCTGTTAAATCGGTCTATGCATTGTTTCTGTGCTGTGATGAAATCTCTGAGGCTCTGGATGAGGCTCCGCTCAACGACAAGCAGTTCCATCATGTGATCTGTCAGGAAGGGGGAAAATGCCGTTCCCAATGAATGTCATCTGACGCTCATAGACACAGATGTGCACATACACTAATAGTGAATCCTCTTTAATCACAAATCTGTGAATGACCTCAATCCTGACTTTAAAGTTTTGATTCAGTGAATGTGCATCTAAAAAGTAACATAACTTTACCTGTAGAGGAGTAGAACTCAGTCTCTTCAGCACAGAAAGTCCAGCCCATCAGCAATAATAAAATCACATGTCGAAGACAATTTGATTCCATTTCCTGGCCAGTCGCACAGCTCTAGCCCTATTTTAGTAAAACTCCAAATATACCCAATGTATATGTTATATATACATTAAGGTATACCCAATGTATATGTTATATATACATTAAGGAATACCCCATGTTGATGTTGAACCAGAAAATACAATCGTATTCTTCTCAGATTCCAAGATGAGAGTCCAACGCAGAAATGATGTGGTAAAACACAACGACTACGTTCTGAAAGACACTACTCCAAAGTCAGTCTAGAAGCCAAACATGTCCACGTCAACGAGTCTGGTCAAACCCTTACATCTCGAGTCACCTGCACCTACAGTTTTCATAAAGCACAGTCATGGCAAATAGAGGATCTTTTAATTCGCACTAATCTCAATTGAGTAACCTACTGTACAGTTTAAGGCCACAGATTATGGCACTAGTAAGAGCGTGCTAGCCACATTGTCTACCTCTTGTCTACAGCATTTGTAAGACAGAGGTAGTTAAGTGCCAGGAAGTTGTGCAAAACCATGTAGGCGCTAAATCCCTACTGCTGTAACTCCCTGATGGCCTGTGTCATAACACCTAAGTAGAAATGCGTATTTAGCGTTGAACTGAACCAGGGTTATGGAGATACCACCAAGGGCTTCTGTTAATCCTGTAATGACAGGGTGTGGACATGGCTTCATTTATGGTGAAACACCAGAAGACATAAAGCCATGCTTATCAACATGAATCATAGGCTGAGTCCCTCTTACACAAACTCTTCAACTCTCTTACCCAACGCATTTACTCTGTTAGGGTGTCATCTGTTTGTCTCAAATGAACCACAAAGAGCACCCTCATCAACATACAAACCTGTCATGAGAGGATCTCTAGGGAATTTTGACAGCAATTTGACATAATATCCAAACAAGGCTAAGGGAGCGGTAGAGAGAAAGGTATTTATGAGTGTGGAGGGACAGTAAATTAGACCTGTGCGGTAAATTAACTTTCCTGTGTTCAGTCGATACTAAAATAAAATCACATGGTAAGCTGCCCCACAGTCATAGTAGGGTAAGGGCAAGTTATGGAACAAGACAGCTTAGCGATATCATGGCAGAGAGGAGGGAATGAGACCTTTACCTGTAGTCCCACAGCTGATCTCATCTATGGTACATGGCTTCCCATATACACTGAGTGCACAATACATTAGGAACACCTGCTCTTTCCATGATGTAGACTGACCAGGTGAATCCAGGTGAAAGCTATGATCCCTTATTGATGTCACTTCTAATTCAAATTCAAATCAGTGTAGATGAAGGGGAGGGGACAGGTTAAAGAATGATTTTTAAGCCTCGAGACAATTGAGAAAATAATTGTGTATGTGAGCCATTCAGAGGGTGAATGGGCAAGACAAAGATTTAAGTGGCTTTGGATGGGGTATGACAGTAGGTGCCAGGCGCACCAGTTTAAGTGTGTCAAGAACTGCAACGCTGCTGGGTTTTTAATGCTCAAAAGTTTCCCGTGTGTATCAAGAATGGTCCACCACCCAAAGGATATCCAGCCAACTTGACACAACTGTGGGAAGCATTGGAGTCAACATGGGCCAACATCCCTGTGGAAGGCTTTCACCACCTTGCAGAGTCCATGCCCTGACGAATTGAGGCTGTTCTGAGGGCAAAGGGGGGTGCAAGTCAATATTAGGAAGGTGGAAATGGAAAATGTTGACACCAACATTACTGTAATGAGTTACAGGGTAAAGGCTGAGATGTTACCAAATCGCAGTCTGCTCGGAAATGTGTCCCTGTCCATGAGCTCGTCAGAGCATTCTCGAACAGTGTTTTAAATAATCAATGTGAGATGCGGAAAAACACTCAATGTTTTCAGTGTGGTGCTTAAAAGGCTTCACATTTTAATAGTGAATGTCTGACTGACTTTCGCAAAAGTGAGAGGCCGTGTTTGAGAGTGTCAAAACCGTCATGTAGCATGGGTAAATTGTGACTGACTGATCTACAAATAATATTGAATAGTTATTTTGTAGGTGATTTGACTAGTCAGTCTTGACTCGTCTTTAAATTCGACTGCAATGTTGAACACGCCCATAGAGTTTGGTCAAGTTCCCCTGCTCAGACATTGCATCCATCCAACAACGGTTGCGTACCAGGTCATCAACCTTCCTGTTGGACACCACATTGCTATAACATATGATACTTAAAATACCTATCCAGGCATTGCAAGATCTGGCATGCATCTTCAACGCCTGGGCAGAGGAACACGCCCCATGTGTGTCAGAAAAATGGCACCTCATCACCGCTTTGCTACAATCCTCTGTTGTGAACAGTTGGGATGTGTTAATCTGGAAAACATGTCATCCTTACTAGGTGGTGATGGTGGCATGGCTTTACATTTAAAAAAACTAAACATTTGATTTATCTAGGCAAGTCAGTTAAGAACAAATTCTTATTTACAATGACGGCCTACACCGGCCAAACCCAGACGACGCTGAGCCAATTGTGTGCCTCCCTATGGGACTCCCAATCACGCCCGGTTACATACATGAATAGCCTTTCTCAATGGTGGAGGTGATGACATGATGAAACAGTAATGTTACACAACTTTGTTCACAAGGTTACAACATAGGCCTTCCAATGTAGCCTGGTCTCATATCTGTTTGACAATGACTGACAAGGAGTTGGCAGGATAGCACAAACAGACCGACCCTCTAGTGGCTAACTCCTGAAGTGGTTCATATCGGATGATGACTAGTCCTTTTTTCTTGCACTTAGATCATGCAGGCAGCATTGATGGGATTTATCAGGCAGTCAGATATTAATCATGAGCCTTAGCCAATTTTAGGCTAAATTAGAAAAATGTAATCATAAAATAGGTTAGGGCTAGGCAAAACCTCATAACAACTTCCATTTGACAGAGCCGTCAAGAGATCAGCCATCACAATAGTGAATGTAGGCCTACTGCACTTTGAATCAAATACACTGTTTATTCTGCTCCACATTTTCCATCTTTTAAAAATGTCACAATCATACAGTGTAATAATTTAAGAAGTCTATAAATACAAACGTAAATGGACAGGAATAGATGAAGCAGTATGTTCTGATAGGGTTGTGCAGTCAGTATGTGGTTATGCATAAGTCATTTTTGTATGAAACATCTGAATGCTAAACAAACATGTAAACAAAACAAGAAATCAGATACTTTAACGCTACTTTAACGCTACATATCCATTTCTCTTTATCTGCATAGTTACTGCAGACTCCCAAGCTTCAGATCATTGTTAAAAGCCATAATGGATACCACAGTAGGTAGGTGTGTGTGTGTGTGTGTGTGTGTGTGTGTGTGTGTGTGTGTGTGTGTGTGTGTGTGTGTGTGTGTTCAATCAAAAGTTCAGGCACTGCAGGTGGAGTGTACTCCTCCAGGCAGGGGTCAGGGGTGAGAGGTCAAGTTCAGTCCACTTCTGTCAGGCCACATGGCCTCCTGAACTCCTGACCTCGTTCGTGGATCCATTTGTTGGACACTGGCAACAGATTTAAAAAAAAATGTACAGTATGTCAATGTCAGTCTCAATTCAGTGGAAGTCTCAATTATCTCCAATGTGTGAGATTAAGGCTCTGTTAAAACCTACAACTACCAGGAAGACTCCATTCACAGGTAGATGCTTCCTATTCCAGAAGTACAGTGCCTTCAGAAAGTATTCATACCACTTGACTTATTCTACATTCTCTTGTGTTATAGCCTAAAATCCGAATGGGCAACAAAAAAAATGAAAAATCTCACCCATCTACACAATACTCCATAATGACAACCTGAAAACATGTTTTTTGAAATTATGGCAAAGTTATTGAAAATGAAATATCTTATTTACATAAGTATTCACACCCGAGTCAATATTTTTTGGAAGCACCTTTGGCAGCAATTACAGCTGAGAGTCTTTCTGAGTAAGTCTAAGAGCTTTCCACACCTGGATTGTACAACATTTGCCCATTATTCTTTTCTAAATTCTTCAAGTTCTGTCAAATTGATTGTGGATCAATCCTAGACAATAGTTTTCAGTATACTGAACAAAAATATCAAACGCAACACGCAACAATTTCAAAGGTTTTACTAAGCTACAGTTCATATAATTAAATGAAATCAATTTAAATACTTTTATTAGGCCCTAATCTATGGATTTCACATGACTGGGAATAGAGACATGCATCTGATGGTCACAGATACCTTAAAAAAAAGGTAGGGATCAGAAAACCAGTCAGTATCTGGCATGCAGCGTAGAGTTGATCAGGCTGTTGATTGTGGCATTGGAATGTTGTCCCACTTCTCTTCAATGGCTGTGCGAAGTTGCTGGATATTGGCGGGAACTGGAACATACTATTGTACACGTCGATCCAGAGCATCACAAACATGAAACATGAGGTGATGGCGTCGGGTGAACGGCACGACAACGGGCCTCAGGATCTCGTTATGGTATCTCTGTGCATTCAAATTGCCATCGATAAAATGCAATTGTGTTTGTTGTACGTAGCTTATGCCTGCCCATACCATATCCCCACCACCACGGGGCACTCTATTCACAACGTTGACATCAGCAAACTGGTCTCCCACATTACGCCATACACTGCTATCTGTACAGTTGAAACTGGGATTAATCCGTGAAGGCCACACTTCTCCAGTGCGCCAGTGGCCATCGAAGGAGAGCATTTGCCCACTGAAGTCGGTTACGACGCCAAACTGCAGTCAGGTCAAGACCCTGGCGAGGACAACGAGCATGCAGATGAGCTTCCCTGAGACGGTTTCTGACAGTTTGTGCAGAAATTCTTCAGATGTGCAAACCCACAGTTTAATCAGCTGTCCGGGTGGCTGGTCTCAGATGAGCCGTCAAGTGAAGAAGCTGGATGTGGAGGTCCTGGCCTGGTTACATATGGTCTGCGGTTGTGAAGCCGCTTGGACGTACTGCCAAATTCTCGAAAACAACGTTGGAGGCAGTTTATGGTAGAGAAATTAGAATTAAATTATTTGGCAACAGCTCTGGTGGACATTCCTGCAGTCAACATCCCAATTGAACACTACCTCAAAACTTAAGTCATCTGTGGCATTGCGTTGTGTGACAAAGCTGCACATTTTAGAGTGGCCTTTTATTGTCCCAAGCACAAGGTGCACTTGTGTAATGACCATGCTGTTTAATTAGCTTCTTGACATGGAACAGCTGTCACGTGAATGAATTATCTTGGCAAAGGAGAAATGCTCACAACATTTGAGAGAAATACATTTTTTGTGCATATGGAACATTTCTGCTATCTTTGATTTCAGATCATGAAACATGGGACCAAACTTGCTTTTACATTTTTGTTCAGTGAACACTTTGTATTCAGGACAACTGGTTAATTGCTTTGCCACATTTTTTTGCAACTTATTATGTGACTTGTTAAGCAAATGTATTTAGGCTTGCCATAACAAAGGAGTTGAATACTTATTGACTAAAGATATTTCAGCTTTTCATTTTTAATTAACTTGTAAAAATGTGAAAAACGTAATTCCACTGACATTATGGGGCATTGTGTATAAGACAGTGACAAAGAAAATCTGAATTTAATCAGGCTATAACACAAAAAAGTCAAGGGCTGTAATTAATTTCTGAAGGCACTGTAAGTGTATGTGCAGGCAGACTTTCAAAAAACAAACACTGCAGGTCATTCCATGTCATTTCCACAAGCCATGAAACCCACCATCTCAGATTGTTAGAAACAGAAAAGATAAGCATTCCTTCAACATTATTTTGTTGAAAGTTAATTTGATCTTTGAGAATTTAAGCCAACTGATTATACATAAATTGGCCATTTTATTTGATAGGATTCATATATTATTCAATAAATATAGTACCCAACCTCCGATTTGGACCAAACTTCTTCTTACCAATAAGTAAGACATGAGGAATCCAAAAAATGCTTGCTAAGAGAAGGTCAACAACATCTATTTCATGTAGAACTGTCTTGACTTGTAGGACCACATCATTTACAGTATTTTTTACCATGAGCAATTCGTTTTCTACCCAAAGGTGCAAAGAAAATGTTGTGATCCATTTAATATATACAAGTGACCAGCAAAATTGGTAAAAAGATGTGACAGTATAGCAGGAACAGAACCATCTAGTGGTCAAAACCTGGTACTTTCACAAAGTTTAACAGGAAATAAAGGCAAGTGACTTCAATGACTAATTTCTCTGAACAGGGGGAAATAACCGTCACCAGATTCACAGGGAATACATTACATAGTATGAATAAACAATACTCCAAGATGCAGCTTCATACCGCTTGTCAAACACAGAGAACTGATACTGAACACTGGTTGTTGGGGTGGGATTGGTGTGAGGTGTGAGGTGTGGGGGTGGCTTTCGTAATTTTTGGGGGATTCCTCATGGCTTTCTCATTGCTTGGAAGAATGTAGGTCCAAATCAGATATCTATTGAATATTATATGAATCATATAAATTAAAATGGCCAATTTGGGTGCAATCAACTGTCTTCAATTCTCAAAGACTAAATTATATTTTGACCTAATGTTTCAGGAATGCAAATCCTACCTGTTTCTAACTACAGAAACGATTTCAAACCAATCTGAGATGGTGGGTGTCAATCTTCTTTCTTGTATTTTTTGATGTGGAACGACCCTGAGGTAACATTCCTATGAAGGTTTGATTGCAGCCTATGTGAGAGATACATACAAGGAGCACCGACTAGGAAGTAGTCAAAGAAACACATCAAATGACTGACACCAATTAATTGATTGATATTGAGATTAGACGCTGCTTGTGAGTTTGGATTAAACTCTCCATCCAACTCACCCCATTTACATCCTACTAACACAGGACAGGCAGCGTGTCTGGTCCTGTAGTCTCCCTCTCCACTCCTAAAGAGGTTGTACCAGAAGACTGCAGTTCCCTGTGGACACACAGAGGAGACATACCTGTTCAGTACATGTAAGTCACCACTGCATCGACATGATGGCCCACTATAAGATAGTGTGTGCCATCTCAACCCATGGTTACATATATTTGATAAAAAGGGCCAGGAGTTTTCCCTGACCATGTGACCTGACCAGGAAAATCTAGAGCCTTTCATCTAGAGTTTTTCATGACCAGGTGACATGGCCCTATAATGATGAGGGTGGTACTTGTCTAAGAGTAGGTGAATGGTTTATCTCTCACCTTTTTGGGATAGATAGCTGCTCCAAAGTCTGGGAACACAGTTGCTCCTCCCGCTTCAACATCACTCATCTGTCAGGGAAAACACAACCCTGTCAGCTGTCTTTACTGATATACAGTAAGTGCACTTATGAATGTACTATACTGTAAAAAAATGTGTACTGCCTTAAAAAAAAATACACTGTTTTAACAGGCGCGTAATGATACAAGTTACAGGTAGCCTAGTGGTAAGAGAGGCGAGCCAGCAACCGGAATGTTGCCAGTTACAATCCCACGTCTGACGGTATCAAATCCTAGATGACATTGCTTGTTGTTGTGCCCTTGAGCAAGGCACTTAACCACCCACAACAACTGCTCCACTGGCGCCCAGTGTGGCAGCCCCCTGCTCCAACCTGTATATGTGTACTTGTGTCTTTCAGAGGGGTTGGGATAAAGCAAAGTGACTTTTCTATTGGACCATGTGACCAATGGACGAATAAAGTGATCTTAATTTAAAAAAAATAACATGTAGCAACTTAAAGACTACTGACGATCTAAATAAAACAATAACATGTAGCAATGTAAAGGCTACTGAAGATCTAAATAAAACAATAACATGTAGCAATGTAAAGGCTACCGACGATCTAAATAAAACAATAACATGTAGCAATGTAAAGGCTACTGACGATCTAAATAAAACAATAACATGTAGCAATGTAAAGACCACTGACGATCTAAATAAAACAATAACATGCAGCAATGTAAAGGCTACTGACGATCTAAATAAAACAATAACATCTAAATAAGTGTCTTGAAAGTCTTGAAACTATGGCAAATTGTTCAATGACACTAAACATAATGTTTATTACACACCATTATACAGCAACACCAAGTCCATAACAGCCAGTCATTCAACTAGACAGAAGTGCAGCAGAAAACTAAGTGATCCAAAAGCACTGTAGTTTTGCAAAGCGTGGCACTCTTCTTCTATTTACACACTCACATCACGCATACAGTATTAGCATGGACCAAGAAACAAGGTAGCATGTTGTGGGGTAGGGGGGGGGGGGTACAACACGACGCAATATGCACTGAAATTGACTGACAGAGACTCCAAGGGGAAATGTCCTATTTTTGATCACCTTTTTTCCCGACAACCATCTACTAGGTTAGTGATGGTATGAGTATGCGGTAACACGGATTGTCAAATGGTTGAGAAACATGGAAATGTCAATCAATTGAAGTCCAATATTCAAATAGAGTTCATGGATCTGCCAAAAACAATAATTATGCAAAATGGAGACCCAAAAAAGAAGAGTCAAAATCTAAAATCAGTAACTGCTACGGTAAATTGACGGCAGCAACTGTATTCGCATACTTACGTAATTTAAAAAAGTAGCCACACGATTTCCAGTGCCTAATGTTTTGAAAGCATCAGGTTCATCTTTCTATGAAGATAAAATTTGAGAGTAAAACACACATTGAAAAAAAAACACAGAGACATGTACTTACGTAGTTCAGGAAGGTAGCAAGTCTATTTCCATCGACCATGATGTCCTGAGGACGCTGCAACAAATGTTTATAACTTTTAACCCAGACTGAAATGAATAACTCTTGGATCCCGCCACTAGGGCACTAAATCAATCATCTATAGCTAAATTGATTATTAACAACTGTTTGACTTATCATAGTCATTGAAAAATTAGTGAGGCCTAACCAATTTCACAAAATATGAGCTACTACTGAATATTTAGCATATTGAATATAATATAGAATAATGTAGATGATTAGATTCACTATTTGATTAATATGGATATATTTTCATGAAGTTAATTGATACTTTGTGCACTTCCCAGTGGCACTGTCTACAAATGGGTGGTGGCCTCGGGAATCTTGCGTTGCACAGTCTGAAACCTTCCAGACAGAAGAAACCTACACACATTACTCACTATAAAACCTTAAACTGTGCCCGAGTTTAAAAATGCAATCTTCATCCTGCTGTGATTTTTTGTTGTTGCCAGAAACGTAAAATAAAACAACTTCTGACCGTGTATTAAATGTGTTTTTAAAGAATTCCATAACTCAAATCACCACATATCAAAGCCAGCATGCACGGACAAACTTGATCATGTCCGAAAATGTGATGATTTTCTAAATGATAATTGTATATTTTTACTAGAGACTCTTCTCCTTATAGGAAGATGCACTCGGGGGTTATGGACATGGTTGAACTGTGACTCAACCCTTCATCTAGGGCCGCGTCCAAGAGCCCTGGTCAAAAGTAGTGCACTATATATGGAATATGGTGCCATTTGAGATAATACCTAGGTCTCGTTTGTCAATCTGCCATATAGGAATTCAGGGCCTCTCTTAGATGACACACTATTCTAGCAGTGGATGGTCAATGAGATGGAGAACCCCAGACAAAACTTTATAGGTCTACATTTGTCTTAGACATTGTCTTGCATGTTGACTGCTAACCCCGTCAACAGCTCAGCGGTAAACGTGTGTGCTACGGAAGTCTTTTTAAATTTTTATATCACAGGTCAGAATACACGTGAAAACATACTTTCTCCATAGAACCCAGCAGGATAAACCATTGCATGCCTGTTGCATCCCTTCTCAGATGCAACAGAGAGCAATTGTAGGCCGTCTAGAGGTTACCCTTACCCTGGAGAAATCAAAATGTGGCTCATATTGTCCTCCGACCCCATAGTTAGCAATCTGTTCAGTGAAAAGAGAAGAAGCTGAATTATTTAACAACATCTGAAGCTTGAGACTAGTCACACAAAAGCAGGTGTCTGTTAAGATTGTCAGTATAGTTTCAAAGAGTGAACAGGGGTATTCTTGCAGTGAGCCACCAGAAAATAGTATCCAGTGTTACGTAATATGCGTGTCTTAACAGGTAGAATGCACGTACAGTCCTATATAGTATGTGGTGTGTACCTGGAGTAACTCGGCAGTCTGGGTCGTCAGGCCTGTGATGTCCTCTATCCTCTGGTTGACACGCTCAATAACAGGGTCCTCCTCCCCCTCCAGCCAGGCACTGAAGGACAACAGATCCACTGACTCGACACAACACCACCACTCATTCACCCAGACATGAAGCATAGCTAAACATGAACCACAGAGGGCGCCAAAACCCTGCTTACCCATAATGACTCACCTTTTTGACACCCTGTAGTTCGCTGTGGTCAGAACGCCTGTTTTGGGGTCTCGAACAGTCGCTCTCGCAAGCTATACAAAGATTTACAGACAAGTAGGAATAAATATTGACATACAGCACTTGTAACATCTCATTTTCCCTTGGACATTCGCCACCTTATGATACAATGTTTCAATACTACCACTGAGACATACAGTATAGTGTTATATCTAAAAAATATAGATCATCTGTGAGGTAATAGTGGCCCTGCTGGTCCTGTTTGCTGCTCCTTTGCTCCTCTCACCCTGGGCTTGGCCAGCTCCTTAATCTTCTCAATTTCTGAGTCTGAAAGGGCGTTGAGGTAGCGGACGATGTGTGGGCTGTCCCACTCATCCTCCTCCTTCATGGGCTGGAGCAGCAGGCGAGGGTTCCTGTTCCCGTCATGGTAGCGGCAGTACAGCCGGCTGCGCCTCGCACTGGTCTGGATGGGGTGGGGACGGGTCGAGGTTAGACCGGAACTCACAGCTCCTCTCCAAAACCCTGTCAAATTACCGCACCGCTCTAAAAGTTCCCTCACAATAACTGCCTCTTTTAGACATCACCCTTTTGACACCATCTCATTTAGCTCCCCGTCTGCTTCTGCTCTCTTCTCAACTCCATGTCACTCCTCGTCACACCATGACAACGAGTGACAAGGAGTTGACATGATATCACATACTGGGAACAGGCTACATCTCATGCTCCTTACTTTTAAAAACACTGTCTGTGCGTTATAAGAGTCAGTCGGTCTCACCATTTTGACTCCCTCTCCCCTACATAGGCCCTCGTAGATCTCCCTCTCAGGTAGGTAGTCCTTGGGTCTCTTGTAGGTCCCCAGCTGGATGGGCTCCTCTGTGGCCGGCTCCTGGACCTCTTGGTTCAGCTCCTTCAGCTGCTTGGACAGCAGCTTCTCAAAGTAGCGCAGGTTCCCTCCTGCCCTCTGGTGGCTAGAGTCTGTAAGGACACCATGGGTAATGCAGTTCGGCAGATTAACAGGACATGGGGGAATATGAGGGAATTGTGTGATGGCACGGCACAATTCAACAACATTTAACTCTCGTCAATGGTTTGAGTGAAAAGGAACTGTCTCTCTCTGTGTGATGCTACTTCAACCATACAAAATAAATCCGTTTTGAGTATCAAGGGAAATAGGCCTAAACACTAACATTGAATGTCTGAAATAAGATGCGGTGTGGTGTTTGGAGTCAGTTGTTTCAAAATTGCCACTACATGTTATGAGATGAGAGACATGATAAAGCATTTAATTCAGTATAGCAAAAAGGCATTCAGTTACTTTAGTTAGATCCAGTTGTCTTTTCAGTTTGAATTACAGGAACCTCTAAAACAAAAATGTTATACCATCTCCCTAGTACTGTATTTCCCTTTGTTAACTTCAAAGGCTTTGAAGAGTTAAAAGTAGCACTTTTCCTGCCACAATCACACTGGGGATTGGGGGTCACAGACAGCTGTAAAAAAAAAGATACCCAAACTAGAGACAACTACCCAACAATATGTTACTCTAGCTAACTACAGCAGCTAATGTTATTTTAAATCTGATTCTTTACTTGGTAAATACGCTGGTAGATCTTACTAGTTGTTGACCTTGGGTTCGGTTCATTCAACTTCACATTTAAGCAAAGTAACCAGAACTCCATAATTGCAGCCTTCAACAAACAACATTCCTGATGCAGTTCAAATTAGCAAACCATGAGCACTCAGAGTTACGCCCTGTAACTCTGGACAAACACGAGAGGTTTTGAGAGGGTGATTATGTGAGAATGTGCGAAAAATATGACAGTATGTGAGGGACAGTGAGTGCGTGAAAGAGAATGTGTGAGGGAGAGTGAGAGTAGAAGAGATTGAGAAAGTGAGAATGCGTGTGAGAGATGGAATGAGAGAGTAAGACGTCTCTCCTGTTGTCAAACACCCCTAAAAACAAGCTTCTGGATATGAAACAGCGGAAACATCGCGTGTGAGTCCTACCGATGGCCACTAGGCGGCGTGTCAGCTCGATGGCACGGGGCAGGTCTCCCATCTGGTAGACGGAGTAGCTGAGATAGTCCAGGACATCGGCCTTGGACACCACGTGCTCCTCCCCTGCATCCATCTGCCTGAGGGCCTGCTGCATCCACAGCACCGCGTGGTAGTAGTCTGCCTCGTTGTACGCCGTCTTCCCCATGTCGTAACAGTCATCCACTGTCAGGATGGCGTTGTGGTGCACACCTGCAGGTATAGTATAGCATAGTATAATGCACCCTTTTGACAATAAAGCACCATTATGCTCTGTTTGAGGTCTCCTGGTAGCATGTCATAATAACATCCATTAATAAGACAGCTGTTTATGAGTAGTTTATCAACTGCTTACGAGGTTACTACATAAGAGTGCTCCATGAATCCACAATGGTGTTATGATACTGTAGTGGATGTTGCTATAGCAGCAGTAAGAGGGTCATATCAAAACACTTTGCTTTTGCAACCTTTTTCTGACATACCTCCCAGACATGGTGGGGTGTGCAATATTAGGATAAGATGCACATTTGTCATAAAATATATACATAGTGAATGTGTGGCCACAGCATTTGCTCCCGGTATCAAAACTGTTCTGTTTGAGCTTGCATTTCTGGAGAGGGCAAACATCTGGCTGGACGAAAGAGCAACCGTTCTCTGCAGTCTGGTAGTGGTGGAAGGGCAGGCTGAGAAATGCTCAGCTCACACACCGTCTACATCCCAAATGGCACCCTATTCCCTACATAGTGCACTACTTTTGACCAGAGTTCTGATCAAACGTAGTGCACTATGTAGGGAATAGGGAGCTATTTGGGATGCACCCACTGTGCTGAACACATCTGGAGGCTTCTTGAATCTTCCATGGCAGAGTTTCAGTGACTGTTCACACACAAAGAGTAGGGATGAGTCAAGGAGATGATAGAGCCTCACCAGGCAGTTTGCCCTTGGAGAAACTCTCGGAATCCAGTTTGTACGTGTCCTGGAGACGCATCAGTGCCTTGGCAGCACCTTTCTCATCCTCCTCGTCAGGGAAGTACTGCCTGTGTACAGTCATGTTGGAGATGAACCCTAAGGAGGGAACACAGTGATAAGGACACAGAGTGAAGAAGTGAAAAGGTTACGTCCCAAATACCACACTACCCACTACTTTTGACCAGGGCTTTGATAGGGACTTTGGTCAAAAGTAGTGTACTGTATAGGGAATAGGGTACCAAACAATGAGTTAAAGGCATCACAGCACAGAACATCTGCATTGGAGTTGCCTGGTGTGCACTGCTATGATGTGTGATAATGTAGTGTGTGAGGTCAAGACAACTAGAGAATGTTTATTTAATTTTTTGATTTCACCTTTATTTAACCAGGTAGGCTAGTTGAGAACAAGTTCTCATGTACAACTGCGACCTGGCCAAGATAAAGCAAAGCAGTGCGACAAAAACAACAGTTACACAAGAGTTACAGACAAACAAACGTACAGCCAATAACACAGCAGAACAATCTGTACAGTGTGTGCAGATGTAGTAAGGTTAGGGAGGTAAAGCAATAAATAGGCCATAGTGGGGAAATAATGACAATTTAGCATTAACACTGGAGTGATAGATGTGCAGATGATGATGTGCAAGTAGAGATACTGTGGTGCAAAAGTGCAAAAAATGTATTAACAGTATGGGGATGAGGTAATTGGGTGTGCTATTTACATATGGGCTGTGTACAGGTACAGTGATATGTGAGCTGCTCTGACAGCTGATGCTTAAATTTAGTGAAAGAGTTATGAGTCTCCAGCTTCAGTGATTTTTGCAATTCGTTCCAGTCATTGGCAGCAGAGAACTGGAAGGAAAGGCTGCCAAAGTAGGTGTTGGCTTTAGGGATGACCAGTGAGATATACCTGCTGGAGCGTGTGCTACGGATGGGTGTTGCTATGGCGACCAGTGAGCTGAGATAAGGCGGGCTTTACCTAGCAAAGAATTATAGATGACCTGGAGCCAGTGGGGTTGGCGACAAATATGTAGCGAGGGCCAGTCAACGAGAGCATACAGGCCGAAGTGGTGGGTAGTATATGGGGCTTTGGTGACAAAACGGATGGCACCGTGATAGACTAACATCCAATTTTCTGGGAAGAGTGTTGGAGGCTATTTTGTAAATTACATCACCGAAGTCAAGGATCGGTAGGATAGTCAGTTTTACGAGGGTATGTTTGGCAACATGAGTGAAGGAGGCGTTGTTGCAGAATATGAAGCCGATTCTAGACGTACATTTTGGATTGGAGATGCTTAATGTGAGTCTGGAAGACCACAGAAGGAGTGTTGTATGGCATTGAAGCTTGTTTGGAGGTTTGTTAACACGGTGTCCAAGGAAGGGCCAGATGTATACAGAATGGTGTCATCTGCGTAGAGGTGGATCAGAGAATCACCAGCAGCAAGAGTGACATCATTGATATATACAGAGAAAGAGTCGGCCCGAGAATTGAACCCTGTGGCACCCCCATAGAGACTGCCAGAGGTCCGGACAACAGGCCATCCGATTTGACACACTGAACTCTATCTGTGAAGTAGTTGGTGAACCAGGCGAGGCAGTCATTTGAGAAACCAAGGCTATTGAGTCTGTCAATAAGAATGAGGTGATTGACAGAGTCGAAAGTCTTGGCCAGGTCGATGAAAACGGCTGCACAGTACTCTCTTTTATCTATGGGGGTTATGATATCGTTTAGGACCTTGAGCGTGGCTGAGGTGCACCCATGACCAGCTCGGAAACCAGATTGCATAGTAGAGAAGGTACGGTGGGATTCTAAATGGTTGGTGATCTTTTTGTTAACTTGGCTTTTGAAGACCTTTTAAAAGGCAGGGTAGGACAGATATAGGTCTGTAACAGTTTGGGTCTAGAGTGTCTCCCCCTTTGAAGAGGGGGACGACCGCAGAAGCTTTCCAATCTTTAGAGACGTCAGACAATACGAAAGAGGTTGAACAGGCTAGTAATAGGGGTAGCAACAATATCGGCTTATAATTTGAGAAAAAGAGGGTCCAGATTGTCTAGCCCAGCTGATTTGTAGGGGGGGGGGCTTGGGCAAGTAGGTGCGTGGGGTGCAGAGCTGTTGGCCGGGGTAGGGGTAGCCATGTGGAAAGCATGGCCAGACGTAGAAAAATGCTTCTTGAAATTCTCGATTATCGTAGATTTATCGGTGGTGACAGTGTTTCCAAGCCTCAGTGCAGTGGGCAGCTGGTGCTCTTATTCTCCATGGACTTTATGGTGTCCCAACACTTTTTGGAATGAGTAAACTGTGATGCTAGTCACGCAGTGGCTAAGAGCTCTCCAGGGACACACAAGGGAGACTAGCTGATAGAATTAAGCAATAAGGCACGATGGGGTGTGGTATATGGCCAATATACCACGGCTAAGGGCTGTTCTTATGCACGAGGCAACGTGGAGGGCCTGGATACAGCCCTTAGCCGTGTTATATTGGTCATATACAATTAGAAATACATTTGATTTGATATACCACAAACTCTGAGGTGCATTTTGCTATTATAAACTGGTTACCAACGGAATTAGAACAGTAAAAATAAATGTTTTGTCATACCAGTGGTATGCAGTCTCATACACTGCAGACGTGGCCAATGTAAACAGAGGAAAGATGCAGCTGCACATGAAAGACGACAGCCTGTGTTCTCTCTCAGCTCCACTCTACTCACACCAACTCTACTCTGCAGATGTCGGGGAGGAGCATGATGGATCAGAATTGGCCTCACACCTTCTTTTCCACAAGCCTCCTCACACCCACACACACCCTCTCCCTCCCTCCGACCCTATCTTACCATCTGAGGGGTCCTGCAGAACAAGGCTCTCCAGCTCGGACCACTCGGTGTTGAGTCTCTTCATCAGCTTGTAGGCGTTGACGGGGTGGGCCAGGTAGACCTCTGGGTCTGAGGTGGAGGCAAGCGTCAGCACGTCCAGCTTGTTAGCCCAGCTACAACACAGCACAGGGGGAAAAAACAGTCAGGTTCAGTACAGTACACAATGATCTCTAATCGTGCTACAATCTGATTATTGATAATTCCTCAAAATGGGCTTATTCTGTCTAGTCTTATTTTGGCAAATTAACATAATTGAATACATGGCTATCAAAGTTTATTAGCACTATGGTTACAGTGTAGTGTTCACCTTTTCACAGCAGCAAGCTTGGACTCCTCTGCTTGAATATATTCTTTCAAGGACTGAACCAACTCCTTCTCTGTGTATATCAGGTCTGTCATTTGACCTAATGGAAAGTGGAAAGAAAAAAAAAGGGCCATGCTGAATATGAAACTGGAGATGACTCATTAAATACACTGAAGCTTTTGTGTTCTGTGTTATAGACTACTGCACCTATGCAATAAATGTGTTCGGCAACCAGATCAAGTATTTTCCCATGATCCTCATTTCCTGGAGGGAAGGTGGAGGACGTAGAATATGCTTTGGTTTCATTGTCCGGGAAAATAAAAGGTTCCCTCACACAGACTTCAGTAAGTGAAAAGCTTCAACCTGTAGCATTCTCTGCTGTGATTCTATAGAATTACCGGTATGTGTCCAACCACACACCACTCTAAAATACCCATGGTTCTTGGGGTAAGGGGGTGGGAATGCTGCTGTTTGCAGAAAACAATTCCATAGCAACACTAGACAGTCAAGAGTGAACTCAATGCTGTTGCCAGAAGGAAAGCAAAACAGCTTCACGCAATATTTATATCTTAGGGTAGTGGCAGCCAACGTAAGTATATAAATGACACAGATTACTTTAACTGACATTATGCAGGCTGATGGTGCCACTTTCAGTGAAATTATGCCCACCATGTTATTTTAGAAATTGGACTAAAAAAAGAACTGCTGCTACTTGCTTATCCTGTAAACTATCCTAAGTCTTGTCTATAGCAGGTGTTTCCTTCATTTGATAGCTATGCTGGACCGATGTGAGGTGAGTTCAGAGACTTAGCTAATTGTTTTCCAGATACTTTTTAGAAGCCTGTTGAACACTGGAGGTTTGGCGAGAGAAAGAACGTCAGTCAACTCTACGACAAAGAGGTTGGAGGCTGGAGGTGTAAAGCTCTCTCTTCTCGATAGCATACTGGACACAGCAAATACAGCGTCATCAGCATGCATGAAAAAGCAGGAATCCTGAATTCAATATCCTATAGACTTAAGAATTCTAAATGAGATGATTTATGACAGGAATTAGGGCATGCAGAAACTAAGGTTGACTGGTGTCATGTCAGATATACAAGGGTAATGGTATAGGCCTACTTATAGATGTGTAATGGTAAAGGGTACCAACAGAGGCGTAATGGTATGGGGTCACTTAGAAATGCCCTTGTATTTGAAAGAAAAGCACATTTTGTCCATTAAAGTAACATCACATTGATCAGTGTAGACATTGTTAATGTTGTTAATGTGGTAAATAATTATTGTGAGCAGGAAACGGCTTTTAATGGAATATCTACATTAGGCGTACAGAGGCCCATTATCAGCAACCATCACTCCTGTGTTCCAATGGCACGTAGTGTTAGCTAATCCAAGTTTATAATTTTAAAAGGCTAATTGATCATTAGAAAGCCCTTTTGCAATTATGTTAGCACAACTGTCGTACTGATTAAAGAAGCAATAAAACTGGCCTTCTTGAGACTAGTTGAGCATCTGGATGCATCAGCATTTGTGGGTTCGATTACAGGCTCAAAATGGCCAGAAACAAAAGCACTTTCTTCTGAAACTCATCAGTCTATTCTTGTTCTGAGAAATGAAGGCTATTCCATGCAAGAAATTGCCAAGAAACTGAAGATCTCGTACAACGTTGTGTACTACTCCCTTCACAGAACAGCACAAACTGGCTCTAACCAGAATAGAAAGAGAAGTGGGAGGCCCCGGTGCACAACTGAGCAAAATGACAAGTACATTAGAGTGTCTAGTTTGAGAAAGACGCCTCACAAGTACTCAACTGGCAGCTTCATTAAATGGTACCCGCAAAACACCAGTCTCAACGTCAACAGTGAAGAGGCGACTCCAGGATGCTGGCCTTCTAGGCAGAGTTGCAAAGAAAAAGCCGTATCTCTGACAGACCAATAAAAAGACAAGATTAAGACGGACAAAAGAACACAGACACTGGACAGAGGAAGATTGGAAAAAAGTGTTATGGACAGACAAATCTAAGTTTGAGGTGTTCGGATCACAAAGAACATCAGAAAAAAATGAAAAGATCCTGGAGGAGTGCTTAATGCCATCTGTCAAGCATGGTGGAGGCAATATGATGGTCTGGGGGTGCTTTAGTGGTGGTGTTAAAGTGGGAGATTTGTACAGGGTAAAAGGGATATTGAAGAAGGAAGGCTATCACTCCATTTTGCAACGCCATGCCATACGCTGTGGATGGCGCTTAATTGGAGCCAATTTCCTCCTACAACAGGACAATGACCCAAAGAATAGTACCAAACTATGCAATAACTATTTAGGGAAGAAGCAGTCAGCTGGTATTCTGTCTATAATGGAGTGGCCAGCAGTCACCGGATCTAAACCCTATTGAGCTGTTGTGGGAGCAGTTTGCCTATCAAGCCAATCCAACTTGTGGGAGGGCTTCAGGAAGCACGGGGTGAAATCTCTTCAGATTACCTCAACAAATTGACAACGAGAATGCCAAAGGTCTGCAAGGCTGTAATTGCTACAAATTGAGGATTCTTTGACAAAAGCAGTTTGAAGGACACAATTATTATTTAAATAAATTTAAAAAATCATTATTTATAACCTTGTCAACATCTTGAATATATTTCCTATTCATTTTGCAACTCATTTCATGTCTGTTTTCATGGAAAACAAGGACATTTCTATGTGACCCCAAACTTTTGAACGTTAGTGTAGGTTTACCTATAGAGGTGTAGACTTCAGCCTGAATGCCCCAGAAGCAGCAGCAAACCAGAGCCAGGGCTGGGAGAGACAGGTGTTTCCTCATTGTACTGGTAGATAAAAAGACCTGCAATGACATCATACAATCACATCAATTAGTCATTATATTTAATTCAATACAACTTTATGTATCCTCTCATGGGCAATTAAGACAGGCAAATCAGTCGGTCATATCCATTTTAATGATCCACACTGGCTACTGTACTATCAGAAATGTGATGTTGAAACAATTTTTTAAAAACAGGCAATGTCTTCATTATGAAAAAGCTTGCGGTGCTGTGTGTTCATAGTTTCCAACAGGCTTTTTACTATTCTGTTAGCCATTACCCACCAGCTGGGAGGCCCTGTGCGGTCTGGTGGTTTGTCGTGCGAGTCTAAAAATGGCTGCAAAAGCAAAACCGAGGGCTGGGCCGCCACATGACTAATGAGAAATGATGACTCATAGTGTGAATCTATAAATCAGTCTTTTCATTGATCATAGGATCTTAATTTGTTCACCCTGTTGCAGGAGAACTTTCTTGCAGCGCAGGACGTTTTTTAACTTGCAGTGTATTTGAGGTTTAAAAAGAGTTGGAAAGGTCCAACGTCGAAATCTCAGACTTGATTTTCCCCTTATGAAAAATTGGTCAACCCCTATAACAATTTTTGTTCATTATAATCCGTATGATTCACATTTCCTGTTGCTAAGGGATGATTTTCCTGCTGTAGCAAACTGACTCAAATTAAGATCTTACATCTGTAGCAGAGCATTGGGAGAAGACTCACAAATTCCCTGCTAAAAGGCGGCGGGTAGCCTAGCGGTTAAGAGCATTGGGCCAGTAAGCGAAAAGTCGGTGGTTCAAACCCCGAGCCGACTAGGTTAAAAATCTGTCGATGTGCCCTTGAGCAAGGCACTTAACATTAATTGCACCTGTAAGTCGCTCTGGATAAGAGTGTCTGCTAAATGACTTAAAATGTTCAATGGAAAAGGTCTGGTTACCAACTACTGTATGTCTGGGTCATGGGTTAGGGGACAGGGCAGAGTGTATTATTAGAAAGCAGTCACATCTGCTTCCTTATTGGTTAAGAAGTCTGTAAACCTGTCTGGCTCACACATACAGAGAAATTATAGTACTTGATTGATAGAAGTAGTCTTTCGACCAAAGACAAAACAACCTTTTCCGCTTTCTCTTTCATGTATAAAATCCCAAATACTGTTGACATAGACACACATGACATAGTTCAGAGAGGGAGTTTACAGTGAGGTTATACAGGGCGTGAAGCAGCATTGCACAGTGTCTAAACCCTCCCCAGCTGCTTCACCACAACATTCCTCAGTGAGGAGTGTTTACCCGCAGGTCTGTCTAATTAAGCACAGATCACTTCACACTCCGTCTGAACCACTGTACTCCCAGCTTCTCCTTAATCCAACTCTAATTTTGGATTATCGCCAACGACCTGCTGAAACACAGTATGATAGATACCTAACTGTCAAAACTACCTCATTTGAAGCATACTAAGCATCTGGAGAAGAATAAGACTAGCCTAATTGCTAAGTGATTGTGTCAGGTTTTTACAAAGTTTTGACAATAGATTTAAACATTCTTAAATATTTGTCACTAGTCCTACATTATGCTTCAAATTGTTTACACTGACAGTGGAGAGCAGAATAGATAGATTTATATGTGTGGAAAATGCTATGTTTTGGCAAATCGTAGTTTTTTAAAATCTAAATAAAACCAATCCCTTGAGCCTTTCCAGATGAGTCCAACATCATTTTTTGTGAGGAATGGAGGGAAACAGTCACTTCCCAGAAAAAGAGATCCTTCCGGGACACTGACAGATGCTATGAGAAAGGGGAGAGGAGAAGGAACAGAAGTGACTTCGAGCTAAAGCACTAACATAGCTGACTGTGGCAGTCTTTTTCAAATTGAACAGATAATTTTTTTTTTTTAAGTTAATGCAAAAAGGTAAAGCAATTGTGGAATTTGATACATTCATGATAAAGGCAGATATTTGGTTAGAGAGCAGCTTACCATTACTAAATGGTATTTACCAAATGTCCGAACTAGTGTGTAGATGTGGAATTGCTGAGTAACTGAATACTGTGCACTGTGAATTCCGCACCATCATCCCACGCATCACCACGCCTCGAGTTCTTCTGACCTACCACTCCCAGTTTTGCTAGTCATGGGTTAGTTCTGCAGTTCTGACCATTGTCAGGGTTTCCCCCTATATTTAGCAGCTGCTGCTAAACTGTTGCCTTGCCACCGCTACAAAGAATATGATGTCATTATTGCCACCATTGGTATTGAAAGGACAGAGGACAACGTGTGCAGTAGGAGCTTACTTTGGAGGACACAGTAAAAGGTTTCTGACTTAGAAAATCAGGAAAAGTTTACTCAGCAGATGCCTCCATCTGGGGCATGTTCTAATGCTGTTGGAGCTCAGCTGAAAGAAGTTCCATGGAAGAGCATCTGGCTTGTACAAGCATTGGTTGTCTATGGCCAGTCAGATTCCAGTAGGGGAAATCTCCAATTCACAAGTCCAATTAGAGAGTAAATAATACACTATCGTACTCTTTGTGTACTGATACAAGTGAAAATACTACAGTACATTTTGCATTAATACAAACAGGCTTATACTGTATCATATTTCTTTCAACTTAACATTGGCCTCGGGCTGGGATGAACTCACAGTGAAACTGTTATGTAGAAATATATCATCAGCTTAAGTGAATCAGGTGAAGCTGGATAAAAGGGCATGATCATGCACAAACACACACCCTCCCCAGGCTGAGATAATGCAGAGAGAACCCACCCAAGCCTCAGACTTCACCTTTCCAGATTTCTGTCATAGCCTAATGTTAACTTATTCCTCACAACACACTGCTAGAACATACATCCCACAACCCCTTTCACCTAAGGAGGTCCCAACAGGGAGGCCCGACTGATTGCTCCCTTCCATCTCTGCAGCACACCGGTCAAATTTGTCATATTTTTTCACATTTTCTAGGTGTTACTTGAGTTGACAAGAACACAGCTCTGAACCATTCCAGAGCAGGATAGGGTAGTGAGTGACCTTTCCAGTATTTATTATGAGCTGAGATCCAGTAAGCCCCAGGGGTTAAATTCGTCCAGGACCTGGTACGTATAATCCAAATGAGAGCCAGGCAGAGCTAAAAACATTTCAAATGTTGTCCACACAAAATTTTCCACAGCCAACAACACGAGTAAGCAACAGCGGAGTCAGAAAACTCCATGGTAGAATAGTTGACCTATTCAATTGTTCAGTCTGTCACATTCTGTGCGAGAACATAATATTCCTCTCGAGGTGTATTCAAATTGCGAGTGCCGAATAGGGAGAGAAATATGCATGCCCAGTTATTGTAGCCTATAACATTATGAATGCAGTCGAGAGAAAAAACACCTTTGAAAGCTTTTTTGATGGCCACTGTTAAAAGAGGAGGATTCACTGAACTTTCTTATGGAAGCCCTGAAGCCCAAGGCAAAAAAAAATTCACTTAGAGACTAGGAATTATTTAGTTAGTATCTGGTTTGAGCAACTTAGTAAAAATAAAAAAAGTTTTTTATTTTTAAACTAAATTGTTCAAGATACTAAGTCGTTTGAATGATTTATCTTGTTGGAATGACTTAATTGTTGTTTTGTCTATATAGGCATCTTTTGTTATGCGGCTTGTCAGACCTTGTAATGGTTGCTGCAGCCATTCATTCACTGATTCTATTCATTGACATGAGTTGGCTGCTTTTGAATGCCAGAGCATGTAGGTGGGCGAGTGTGGAGCGAGGAGCAGAGCATAATTTCAGCAGATTTTTAAAAAATGGTCTCTTCCGCTCCAATTTCCCTTTGGGCATGCTCTGCCTAGCATTTTTTATTTCCTTTATCACTGTTCTTTGAATTACTGTGACCCCACCCACAGTAGCCATTGTCTAGTTTATATTCTACCATCAAGATATGTAGTTTATATTTTGAAGGACTTAAAATGTATTAAATTATGTTTTAGGCAGGCAATACATTAATCTAATGAACACCACATTCATGTCAATAGGAATAACAGTAATTCTGTCTTCCATTTTGTATTCACTCACTATTGGAAAATGATTAAAACACGCAACAACAAAAAACCCTAGTGTATTGAAATTAGTAAATTTGACTAAATTACTCACTCAAAATGTACCAAGTAGAATATATTATTATTTATAAATGTTTAATGTGACCAAAGGACAATATTCAGAAAGTATTTCAAACCCCACACAACGCAGGCTATTTGATTGACAACGATTCTTAATGTAAAAATGCAAAATACTATTTAGAGACTATTTCAAAATGTAGGTAACCTCTCTCAATAAGATTTAGTACAGACTAGGCCTGACACAAAATGTTATAATAATAGCCTGCTTTGACAACAATTCAGTGAATGCAAAGAGTATTAGATAGAGACCGAATAAAGAGAGAAGATACAAAACACAACAACTGGTCAGAGACCAAATATTTGTAGGGCAAATTCATATTTCACACAGTCACTTTAGTGTTTGCATTTGGCCTACAACATGTCATGGAACTTCTGGAAGCACGGCCCCATCCTGGAAAGTGGCACAGAACACAGAGTGCACAAAGGTTTCTACACATCTCCCAGTCTTTGCCCTGCGTCCACTCCGAATGCACACCACACACCCTCTCTTGCACCCTTCAAACTTCACCTGCTTTCAAATGATCTACAACTCGGTCCACACACCCTGGTGCCACACTTTTGCTTCCCCTCTTTCTGCCACATCAAAGTGAATGCACAAGCTGCATTTGAATGCCTTCAGGGACCAGCGCCTGCGGTTTCTGGTAGGGGGCCTTTGCAGGGGTCTCCCACACAATGTACATATTTACGATGGCAATGTTGAGCATCCCCCAAAACACATACTTCCGCCTGTGCATCCTTGTAAATAGCTCCTCAGTTGGTCAACCCCTCCCATTTTCTTGCTGTAATCCATTACAAGTACAGGAACAGATATAAATTACTACCACTTTTAAAAACAACTCCAAAACTCCTGCCTCTGTCACTTTAGGCCCAGGCGGTGTGGTACAAGGGTGAATGCTGGGACTTGGGGCAGAGACAATCAATGGAAACGTAGGCTCCCCACTACCTCTCCCTCCACTTCCTCCTCTTCTCCCGCCATGTTCCTCTCCCTCCACTCTAGTCTCCCTCTTCACTCTCCTCTTCCTTTATCCCTCAGTTCAATGGGTTTCATTGGCATGGGAAACATAGGTTTACTTTGCCAAAGCAAGTGAAATAAATCTTAACCTTTCATGTTCCAAATATCTCTAAACGGTCGCCCCAGCGTGAGTTTTTTTTATGCAGGTGATGTTAGAACATTCTCTCCATTCCAGAATGTGATTGTTACGCAACAGTACATTTAATCCGCGCGGGCCCTCAAACCAAGGCACGCAGCCTGTTTTTATTTATAGCCTGTTTTCAACTTGTCAATTTAAAATTTCAATTTCGAACAAGTTTTTATTTTCTAAGAACAGATTGAATTGAGGTGTGTTCTGCCTCATTCATTCACGTAAAAGTAGTCATTTTTACTTTTGCGGACAATTATTTATTTTTTTACATTTCTGACCCAGACAAAATTCCCCAAGCACTTCGCAAATTGTTTGCGCAGTTCAAGTATGCAGACATTTGCGCATGTTCCGTCAGAACAGGATCTGAACACGTGTTCAAATTTTCCTTCTGTTGCCCGCATCGCAGTCATTGTTTTCATTACCAATAACAACTTTGGAAATGTGTGCGTTTCTATCAAAGTAAGTGCCTTATTACGTTATTATAATATAATAAAAAATTATAAATAGTTTCTTTATGTCATTTCTACTGTAGCTCACCGTATGTATGGAGCATAGTATATTTGTGTATATTCCTTATAACCGCGGACACGTGAGGTAACTTTACTCATTTCATAACCTTTATGGTGTTATATTCAATCGTGCTTATGTAGCTAGCTACATTATTCTATTAGCTCTGTAAAACAATGCTAATAGCATCAGAGAAGTATTAGCTTGTGTTGTATTTTAAAGCTACCCTGGCCTAGACTCCCAAGTGGTACAGTGGTCTAAGGCACAGCATCTCAGTGCTAGAGGCATCCCTACAAACACCCTGGTACAAATCCAAGCTGCGTTTCTATCAAAGTAAGTGACTTATTGCGTTAATAGTTTCTGTATGTGATTTGAATGTGAACTGTATGTCTCTTTACAAGAAATACCATGTTCAGTAATCATCTCACCTGTTAGTTGGCGGTGAACTATGTGGCCATTGAGGGCAGCAGTGTCGATCAGATGGAAAAATATCTTCTTATACCACTTGGTCGTTTTCCAAGTGCGTCCCACAAAGCTGTGTATCATGTCCGCCTCATCCACTGCCCCCATTTTGAGGTTATAGTCAAGCACACAGTCTGGTTTGATTTCTCTCTCTCCCGTCAGGTTGTCCACCTTCCCTGTGGCCAACATGGTTGCTGTATGGACAGTGGAGAGGACATGGACGTCTAGTTTGTCATGCCACTTTACTGCCAGCTGTTGACCGTTCTCCTTGAACTCCACCTCCCCTCTCTGCATCTTCCTGCCTCCGAATGCCGGCATCCCCTTCCTGTTCGACCTGACTGTGCCACAGGCCCCTGTGCTGTTGAAGAGCAGATGCTGGAAGTGTGTGGGACTGCTGTAACAATTGTCCACATACAAAGTGTGTCCATTGCCGAGATGAGTAGCCAGCGTGGTCATCACCACGGACCCAGACACCCCAAGCCCCTCATAATGTTGGATGTCAGTGGTGGACCCTGTGTAAGCTATAATGTCCTGGACAAATCCTGTTTTCACGTCACACATGACAAAGAACTTGACCCCAAACCTGTGCCTTTTGGAGGGAATATATTTACAGATCGCCAGTCTACCTTTCCTTAACATCAGGTACTCATCAATGCATAGGTTTTTGTATGGCACAAAGACCTGACCAAATGCTGATGTCAGGCTGGTAAGAACATTTCTTATTTTGGATAATGGGTAATTTAGGATGGCAGTAGCATTGTTGACGAAATGCAGGCATCGCAGCAGAACTAGGAAGTGTTCTTGGGAATAGAGGGAGGCAAAGAAGGGAGTTGCAAACATAGGATCTGTGCTCCAGTATTCTCTTAGGGAGTTCTTCATTACTACCCCCATGAGAAGGACTGTCACCAGTATACATTTCACTAATTGTGGTTGTCACCCATTTAGCAAGTTTCCCCCAAATTCCTGGCTCCCACTTCTCCTGTAGCTAGCTCCAAGGCATAGCGATTGGTCTCCCACCAGCTCCTCTGTCAGAAACAACTTGAAGCACTCTGTCGCAGATGGAAATGGAAAGGGGCGTTCCACTCCAGAATGGGACTCATCAAAGCAAACAGCAGGGCCAAGAGGGGTGAAATGGCTAGCGAGCTTCCAGCGACCACAGAACTCCTGTACTTCATCCACTGTCGGTCTGCCTCCATCACCACCAGCATCTTCAAAGGGACCTGGGACTTCATCAGTGGATAAGGAGTCCTCAGATTCAGGGTTCTCAATGACTACAAGGTTGGGGAGGCAGCTCCTCACTGTCAGAATCTGAGTCCTGAGTTTCATACTCAGACTAATTGTCAGAATTTTAAAAAAATATCCAGAATATCCACATTTGTGAGTTGTCTCCTCTTGAAAGACATTGCTAATGCTACAGCTTAGCTCACTAGCTACATACATAAACAACAAAATGTAATGGCTCAGAGTGGGGGTGAGAGCTTACGTGATTGACTGCCCGGCACGCGCCACTTGTATCAATAAATCACTGTCAGAAAATGTTTTGTGTGGTAATTATTTATATATTTACGGTTTTATTCACATGTTTTCAATTACCGGTGACTAATCACTCATTCTGATTCATGCATAGATTGTAATGGTTACATATTATGTGTGTAAAATACTTTTTTGAAGGTTGTACTGATTATGATGAACTAAGCTGATTCCAGCTGTGTGTGGAGCCATGTTTGTTGACATACAATGCATTCTGGGTTGTCGGACCAAAGATGTTATAAATGAGGTAAGTGACTAGGGTTCACAAATTTTTTGAAAACTTCAGAAAGTGAATGGTGGGATGTGAACAAAGGTAAACGACACACCCCCTTCAACATGCATACCATAAACAGACCAACAGATCTTTGGTTTCTGTGAGAGAAAAAAAGCATGGCAGCGCACAGAAACTACCCATCGTCGGATTACTTTCGATTTCTAGAGAGTGTTTTACTCAATTATTTCGATCAATGGTGAGCTCACCCGTGATGTGATTAATTATAAATAGTCATTTCTATTAGCTAATTCATTTTGTAGTCTATGTCAGCTGAGAGTTATACAAATATGACCGGCTTGTGTTTAGTCAATCTTTCCTCAGTTAGCGCTAGGACAAATGTAGCCTACATTTTTCCGGTTTGGATGATTGTGTTATGGTGTAGATACTTCTGTGAATGTCTGAACATTGCATCCAAAACGAAACTGAACTTTGTAAGGACTGTGTTTGTGTAAATAGTTTCTGAAAAAAAGTGTGGCCAGCTCAAATGCTGATTGTTGCGTCATTCAAAACTGGCCGTTCTAAATAAGCGTTCTAATCACACCGGTGTGATCCTATGCTTCAGGGACCACTGTAGAATGATCACACCCGTGTGATGGTATATGTGAAAGGGTTAAACAAAAGTGAAATAAACAAAAAATGTGCAGTAAACATCACACTCACAGAAGTTCCAAAAGAATAAAAGACACATGTCATATTATGTCTATGTACAGTGTTATAACAATGTGCAAATAAAAAAAAGTACAAAAGGTAAAATAAATAAACAAATACAGGTTGTATTTACAATGGTGTTTGTTCTTCACTGTTTGCCCTTTTCTTGTGGCAACAGGTCACACATCTTGCTGCTGTGATGGCACACTGTGGTATTTCACCCAATAGATATTGGAGTTGATCACAATTGGATTTGTTTTTTAAATTCTTTGTGGGTCTGTATAATCTAAGGAAAATCTCTCTCTCTAATATGGTCATACATTTGGCAGGAGGTTAGGAAGTGAAGTGAAGTAAAGTAAAGTAAAGTGAAGACGCAGCTTCTGTGAAGGAGATGGGGTCCATGACCAGAACCACACGGCACCACTTAGTGCATGGGTACTTGGAAAGGTTTTTGAGGCCAAGCCTGATTCCAAGGGGTTAGTGCGTGCAGTACGCCTGAAGACAAAAAACAACATTATAGAAAGACCAATATCCAAGATCTGCCTACTGCAAGAAGGTGCAGTCTAAAAGGAAGGCTCCATCAAGTGAAGTAAATAATTGTTTTTGATTTCACATCAAATACATTTGGGGCCGGTGTATAAGAGCCAAATATAAAAATATACAATATGACCTGTTTCCAATTCATGATGCAAAGTGTGTTTGCCATTAATCCCCTGTCAAGTGTGTGTATCGCCTCTACAGGCCAACAGAGAATACAGTTAATAAAAGGCATACGTGCTCCATAGCCTACTGAGAGTGACTGGAATGGCAGCATAGCCTTTTGACCACACCAGCCCATGTTAACCGTGATGTTTGTTTCTTTAGTTTTAATGTTCAGAATTTGTTTTGGTATAATTTTAACATTTTTTGTTTCCAGAAGAACAACAAATAAAGGGATTATCAAACTCTGGACATTGGGGAAATGTTAGTCTTCACGCATACAAATCCAATCTTCATTGTGGGTAAAGGATTAGAATGGAAATTGTATTGGGACAATTATATTGGACAATTTAGCCACTATAATTTTAATAATGAGAATGACTGTAATTACGATTCAACTTTTGTGATTAAGAATTTGATACGTTATTCTGTTATATTTGTTATGGAGCAGACAAAAAAAACTATCCAGATAATATACCACTTTGTGGTTAAAGGAATTCCTGCCTCAGGCTCCTCCATTCCTCTGTCACCTGACCCATGACCACCTGTTCACCTTCACTATTGTCAGTCATCCCACCTGTCTGGCTACACACACAGATTCCAAGAATCTTTCAATGGTCCACCTAGCTAGATGATGACTGAACCAAAGACAGGTGAAAAGGAAATGTAGGAGGAGAAGGAAGAATTGTCTCCACTGGAATGGAGGAGAGATGAGGAAATAGCAGCTGAGGCTAAAGTCCTGGAAAGAATAAAAGATTCAGGAGCTAAGCCTAAAGCACCGAAGAAGGATTCATCCTCAACTACCAGCATCACCAGGAGAACCAGGCAACAAACGAGCAGACAACTATCAGGTTATTTGAAGGATTATGTGGTGAGGTTTCTCCTACCAAAGGGCAAGCCCACTAAATCAACTGTTATTGGTTACATTCACATGGTAAGCAGATGTTATTGTGGGTGTAGTGAAATGCTTGTGTTTCTAGCTCCAACAGTGCAGTAATATCTAACAATTCACACAATACACACAAACCTAAAAGTATGGAATATATAAATATTAGTGGGAAAAAACTGTTCCAGCTACAATAAATGCGGCCTAAGGTTATGTGGTTTCCAGTTTGCAGAAAGTCCAGTGAAGTTTTTTGAGGGCCGTTATGGTATCGGCTTGAGGGGGAATAAACGGGAATTCTTTTGGGAGGTAATATGGTTGGCAGTCCACTCTGAATACCTCTTCTCCGCCGCCAGCAGTGTTTTGGATCAGCCTCTGGAAACAGTTAAATTGTCCTGGGGGGTACGAACAAAGGATCCAATTCGGGAAAGTTGTATTCCCGTTCATAATGCTGGCGAGTTACCGCCGCTCTGATATCCAAACGATCTTTCCAGCCGTATGTAATAACACAAAACATTTCCTGGACTAATAATGTAAGAATTAACACATAAAAAAATGAAATACTGCAAAGTTGCTTAGGAGCTAGAAGCAGAGCTTCCCTATCTGTCGGCACCATCTTGCCATCTCATCACGAAGTCTCAAAGCAGCGATGCACAAACATCCCGTCCAAGCTAAGGAACGGAAACTGCTTAGGAACAGGAGGGTGGTCTACTGGGAGAAGCCATGGAAGAGGTAACTCCCATTGCACAGTTCGACCAGCTCTCCAAGGTGGGGTCCGTTCAACCCTCAAGTCATGGGAAATCATCGAGGCACTCTAGATGGAGTGACTCAAGACGGAGTGAGAGTTTGAACAGTGGATACCCCCTTTGAAAGTGGCCCTGCCAGCCTCCATTCACTAGATGCACAGACCGCTGTCCTACAAGAGAGAATGAAACTACTAGCGTTGGAGAAAATTGAGGAGGAACTACAGACTGATGAACGATGTCACCTATTGACGTGCAGTCCCGTAAAGCTATACAGGAACAGGAATTGTCAAAGACCTGGCACAGCAGCAGCATCAAGCAAGAACAGAATTGGAGGAGGCACGGATAGTCTCATCCGTCCTGGAGAGGAACAAACAGTTCAGAGGTGCCCAACCATCCTCTTCTGTCAATCACAACACGGGCTGTACTTCCACTACTCCGTGGGACAGAATGGTGACTACTGAAGAACCCTGAGCTTGCTGAAATTCATAAACGGGAGATTCATAACCTTGTGAAGGTAGGACGTCACCAAAGTGACCGCTCATGAAGAGGGAAACCCACCCAGTGAATCCTGGTATCTCCCTCCCCATTGGTATTGCTGGATAATATGGTAAGTACCGATTTGTCTTCAACTGTTCATTCCAGGATGCTGGTCAAAGCCTAAATGACTGTCTGCTGCCTGGACCAACCTTTGGTCCTTTCTTGCTCGGTGTCCTTCTCCGGTTCTGGCAGGACTCCATAGACATCAGTGGAGACATCAAAGCCATGTTTATCTGATTTGTTTGCTGCCTTCCAACACCGCACTGCTCCGGTTCATTGGGTGAGATGTGGAACGAGACGCAGAGCCCACAATCTAAGAATGGCAAGTGCCAACATTTGGCACCACATGCAGTCCTTGCTGTGCCATATACACTCTGCAGAGACACGCCTGGGAGCACCCAGACAGTGACAAAGAAGTCTGGGACTCAGTGGAGAATGCCTTCTATGTGGATAACTGCTTACAGAGCCTCTCATCCACTGCTGAAGCAAAAGCACTCCTCAACAAAGTCTGGAATCTCTTGTCCAAAGGGGGATTCGAGGCCTAACAGAGGGCAAGTAACACAGCAGAGGTTATCCAGCACTTCCCGCCACAAGCCAGGACAAGTAGCATTGAAATATGGCTGTCACAGTCTGGCACCAACCCACAAGAACCCACTCTAGGTCTGAGATGGAGCTGCACACCGGATACAAGTGCCGCTCAGCCCTGAGCACCCAAATCCCCTCGGGTATATCTTGCCTTACACAACCCGGGCCAAAGTCTTAGTCCGGGATCTGTGGCAGACCAACAGGGACTGGGATCAACCAATCCACCCAGCTGACCTAGTGGAAAGATGGATCTGTTGGTAAACAGTTGTCGGCGCTCTCCAAAGTCCAGATGCCAAGGTGTTATGTCCCACCCTACGATGACCAACTAGGTCCAAGCCAGGAACTTCATGTGTTCTGTGACACATCAGAGCGGGATTATGGAGTGGTTTCCTATCTCTGAGTGGAGGATGATGCTGGCCAGAACCATGTCTCTTTTGTCATGGCCAGGGTCACACCCAAGAAGCAGTTGTCAATGCCTAGGCTGGAACTTAGCGCTGCCCTTTCTGGAGCCCAGTTGGCCTCCACACCATGCAAGCCGAGGTCACCTTGCCAATCCAAAGGGTCATCTACTAGGGTAATTCGACCACGATACTGACATGGCTCAAGTCGGAGTCCTACAGGTATAAGGTGTTTGTCGGAACTTTTGGAATTCAATGACTGGAGGTATGTTGATAGCGCAAACAATCCTGCTGATGACACCACTAGTGGTAAAACTCTCCAGGAACTGGCTCAACCCCATGGCCGGTTTCGCTTTGTAATTATGGAGTTCTGTGTGTAGATTGATGCACACTTTTTTTCTCATCCATTCTAGAATAAGGCTGTATTGTAGTTAAATGTGTAAAAAGTTGACCAATGGAAACACTTTCATTGGCATAGACAACACCGTTCAGTCAAGAGTGTCTAACCCAGAGCTCTCCAACCGTGTTCCCGGAAAGCTACCCTCCTGTAGGTTTTCAATCCAACCCCAGTTATAAGCTGAATCAGGTTAGTTACGACCAGAAAATTATTAATATCAGGTGCGCTAAATTAGGGTTGGAATGAAACTTTTTGACACACCCACTCCTTTCAACACAGCCATTACTCCGAGACCAGTCCAGGACACAGCTACCTATACTCGAGCTTTGCTCATAATGTGAGGCACTGAGGCTAGCTAGGTTAGTTAGCTAGTTACCTATACCGTTAGACTACAGTATATTTTAGGTATAGCAAACACAGCTAGCTAACTAGGTTAACTTTAATAGCTTGGTTTGTAGTGGTACTAGCATGTCCCGTTTTGTTCGAAACAATCACCAAATTGTATTCAACACTGCCTAGTTTAAAAGATACCTTATATTGCTAGCTGCAGACAGCAAAACAACTCCTGGTCCAGCTGGTCTAGGCTGGTGCCTCTGCTTGCTGGTCTCGCAATTATTTTTCCTCGCTGTCTGAACTCCTTTTCAGTTTATTCCAGCTCAAATTAATTAGGCTGTATGTTCCTATGTGAAAGACAATCTAAAAATGTTTCGTCATCCAGCTTATCTTGGAAAGAGGAATCATCAGAAGCACCCATTGTAGCTAATTATTTAGCAATCTCGGATAGACAGTACACAGTAACATAGCCTGCATTCGAGGGTGAGAACAAGGAAGAAGGGCTCCCATCAGGCGGTACAATTTCACGTCTTTACAAAGCCAGGGGAAATTAGTAAACCTAGATATCCTGCAATGTCCTGGCAGATAGGAACATCGTTGAGACCAATGGCTCTATTGAACAAGGACAACAATATCTATCGTTGCCAACGTGACCGTGCAATCAGAGAAGCACAAAGGCCACAATAACTGTTACAAAACATACATAAGAAAGCAGTCTCAATCAACCAAAGCGAGGTCCATACATAAATGGTTTGTTAAGATCGGCGTGGAAGAACGTGACTGGTCTGCACAGAGCCCTGACCTCAACCCCATCGAATACATTTGGGGATGAATTGGAACGCCGACTGCAAGCCAGGCCGGATCACGTACATTAGTGCCCGACCTCACAAATGCTCTTGAAACTGAATGGAAGCAAGTCCGCACAGCAACGTTCCAACATCTAGTGAAAGCCTTCCCATAAGAGTGGAAGCTGTTATAGCAGCAAAGTGGGAGGCCAACTCCAAAATAATACCCTTGATTTTGGAATATATATAATTTGGAGAGTAGTCTAAATATCACACATGGCACTTTCCTATGGCCGGATATGGACTCATTCGATATCCAGAGATGTGTAACATCCTATTTTCCCTCTTCATGTTGACAAATATCCACTGTATATTCAAGATAAGAAGCTATATTGAGTTAAGATATGCATCTCTTGGCTGAGGTCCATATCCGGATCTTGCGGTTCTTTTTGATATGCTGAAACAAGTTTATCACATGTTCAATAATGACAAATATGAAATCCATATTTTTCTTTCATGAACATATCATTTTTAAATTCCCTCCGGATATCATACATGGTATGGCCGGATAAGGACTCATTAGATAGACCTATGTGGACATCTTATTTTCTATATATGTTGACAAGTACTAACAGTAGGCCTACATAGCATATTTTCTCATGATTTGGATATGCTAAATAAGGACAATGTGATGTTTATTTGAGTTGAGGACATGCTCAATAATTTAACAAATATTGAATCCATATAAATCTTTCTTACACTATAATGTTTTATTCCCTCTGGATAAAAGTTGTCACTATTTACCCCAGCCACAAAATTCTAAAACAGGCTATTTCTAGAATTTCCCTTCTTACAATCTGATTTTAAACATAACCTTAAGCATACTGTCAAGCTTATGCCTAACCTTAAATTAAGTGGTAACTAGCAGGGGTTGGTACCGGTTCAGGGAACAGAACCGAAAACCGGAAAATAATTTTATTTTTCTAGGAACTGAAACTGAAACTGAAAAGAAAGGGATCCATACTGTTCCGAAACAGAACCGTTATTTTAGAAGCATGGGAACCGGTTAATAACGATATTATACTTTGCAGGCATTTTTTTCTAGTGTTGGGATTGGAACTCTGGATTTGCTATGCTGCATTTATTTAAATAGAAAAACGAGATGCGCTTTGGAAGTAGCAACTTGGATGAAATAGGTTGCCTTTTTGTGCCTTGTATAGCCTACTACTGAAAATGATGCAATGTATGCTCAGATGTCACCTTCATGTCAAGAAGTGCGTTGATTTCCGGTGCCTGAATAACGCAAAATTATTTGTGTGATGGACATTTCATAAAATCATATTTAGCCTATTTTCGATCAGACATACAATGATGAAACATTAAAATATCCATGATCCACATTGATTCACATATCATGTAAGGATATCTATTGAAATAAATCAGGTCAGGTAATGATTACAGATATGATACATTTCTGAAAATATGTGGATTCGTTCATGCCTGAGTATAAAAGCTTAAACATGTCAGCATGTTGACACATACCCTTTCCGGAGTTAGAATATTCTACTAATATGCATCAGGCGCGTGTCTTGAACCTATCTCACTCCAATTCTCCCTGGATTCATATGGTAGCAAGGAGATTTCAGAAGTCCAGACTGGATGAATGTAGAAACTGTCCCATTACAGATAATATTCTAGCTCTGTATTATGAAATTAAGGACATGCTTATCTGGAGTACGTCTACTCCTTTTGTGTAATAACATGTCAGAAATATATTGATAAAGATATCCCAAAGGTATTGACCCTTTTCACTCAGTCTTCCCACTGGGCAAAAACTGGTTGAATCAACGTTGTGTCCATGTCTTTCAACCAAAATGATCTATGTGATGTCATTGAACCAACATGGAAAACTGACTGGATTTGCAAAAAGTAATCAATGTAAGGGCATTTAATCCTTTTTTCACATTCAATTCACGTTAGCTGACAACAAACCCAGACGTTGAACTGACGTCTGTGCCCATGGGTTCTTGCTACAGTACTTCACTCCGTTACAATGCCTGAGACGTCAGCCAAGACAGCGACTATGTCTTTCTTGTGAAAAAGTTTTTTGAAAAAAAAAAAAAAAAAAACTGTTGAGAGAAAGGTGACTGCCAATGTTACCTTCTAAGTACATATTGCCTACCTACACCTCAAAACCCTGAAGTTATAATGGAATTCTGTAATGTTGGCTAAACTTTCCAAAACTTTCTGTCAGTGTTGATATGTTGTTGCTGCAGCTACAGTTGCCAACAAGGCATGTAAAAGCAAGCGAATGCGCAATAAGAGCATAAGGCCTACCCAATTCACGAGTTCATTAAATAATTTTGCTGAAATCTGTTTTAGTAACAAGAATGTCCCAAAAAGGGGTCAGTTGTTATTGACAACAATAGGCCTACACATCATGTTACATGAATTACATGCTGCGCTCCTCTGTGCAACACACAGATTTAAAAATAGATATGACAGTATGCATATTTACGCTTACCTTTTCGTTCCCTTGAGTTTGTAAAATAATCCTACACCTTTAACAGTATGTGCAAATCTATTGTAGACGCCCGAGTTAGTGATCTGCAGAGATTTTTTCTCTGCCACGTACAGACCCTGGTCAAAAACCTTGTACGAAATGCGCACTTCATTCTGGGACTGCTCAGCTCAAACCGTTGTCTTTGCATTACAACAGTAGGCTAAATCAGAGCCATATATCTTGGCTACTGTTGGCAACCATAAAATAAGGGCTATCATGTTGCACCTAGTAGGCATATCCTTATTACCAAAGTTATGTATTATAAAACAGAAGGCCTACAGAGTGAATCAAACTACATTTTGACACTATCTGTGGACATGACTAAATTCCTTTTGGAACTTGTCTGTACTTGACATTTCTCCGAAGCCAGTTAAACTGGAATATTCTGTACAGAATGAGTTCGACACGTCTTGGAGGAAGAAATACATTTGGGTATATTATGTTAAGCAACCTTCACAAATGCATGATGCTCTCTGGACCGAACGTAATTACGGTAATATCATAATCAAATCAAATAGTATTAGTCACATGCCGCTGAATACCTTACAGTGAAACGCTAATTTACGAGCCCCTAACCAACAAAGCAGTTTAAAAAAAAAAATACGGATAAGAATGAGAAATAAAAGTAACAAATAATTAAAGAGCAGCAGTAAAAGAACAATAGTGAGACTATATACAGAGGGGTACACCCTTCTGCAAGTTTACAATTTTATATACAGTTGAAGTCAGAACTTTACATACACTTAGGTTGGAGTCATTAAAACTAATTTTTCAACCACTCCACAAATTTCTTGTTAACAAACTATATTTTTGGCAAGTCGGTTAGGACATCTACTTTGTGCATGACACAAGAAATGTATCCAACAATTGTTTACAGACAGATTATTTCACTGTATCACAATTCCAGTGGGTCAGAAATGCACATACACAATGGTCCAATTCACACAGACACTCTTCTTTAGAGGAACTGCATACACTTTCTTAGTGGTCCCCATGGGACTTGAACCCACAAACCTGGCGTTGCAAGCACCATGCTCACAACTGAGCCACGCAGGATTAATCTATAAAAAAAATCCCTAGTTATTGCTACTGGCTCTGATCTGGCGGAGTCACTAAACACTTTGTTTATTAATTGTGTCTGAGGGATGGAGTATGCCCCTGGCTATCCATCAATTGAAATAACAAGAAAACTGTGCCGCCGGGCTTGCTTAATATAAGGAATGTGAAATGATTTATACATTTACTTTTGATATTTAAGTATATTTTAGCAATTACATTTACTTTTGATACTAAGTATATTTAAAATCAAATACCTTTAGACTTTTACTCAACTAGTATTTTACTGTGTGACTTTCACTTTTACTTGAGTCATTTTCTACTAAGGTATGACAAAAGGGCACTTTTTCCACCACTGCATTGATTGACTATAAAGGGCCAATCTCATAAGTCATTTGGTTAATGATGATTAATTGCTGACCCAGTCATGAAGTGATCAATTACAAAGGACTGTATTATTTTAAGCCATAAGTCTATTGATCACTGTTGAATGAATACCATAAAGGAAAAAACGAAACACTGTTGATAATTTGTTTTATTTTTGTATTCTTATTTTATTCTTATTTACAATGACGGCCTACCAGGGAACAGTGGGTTAACTGCCTTGTTCAGGGGCAGAACGACAGATGTTTACCTTGTCAGCTCAGGGATTCAATCCAGCAACCTTTCTGTTACTGGTCCAATTCTCTAACCACTAGGCCCCAAAAACATGCTTACAAACTAGTAAACTGTTTGCAAAAGTATCATATTGACAATGACATTAGGCCTTATTCATCAGTGCATGTTTATTACAAAAACCTGTAATAATCTACTGATCATAACCAATATGTACATATTCATGTATACATTTACTTCATTAATAATTCAATGAACGAAATTAAAATGTTTATGAAACAGCTTATTTATTCATTTCAAATGAATTATTACTAAGTTTAGGGTTCTTGTACAGTTTAGGTTATTTCCTTATAAACATCTACATGGGATCTATACATAATTTACATCTGAAATAAAGATATGTTGTCTCTCCTGAATTACTTATAACCCTTTAAATAGGGTTGTTGTCAAATAAACTCAGCAAAAAAAAAACCTTTTTCAGGACCCTGTCTTTCAAAGATAATTCATAAAAATCCAAATAACTTCACAGATCTTTATGTAAAGGGCTTAAACACTGTTTCCCATGCTTGATCAATGAACCATAAACAATTAATGAACATGCACCTGTGGAACGGTCGCTAAGACACTAACAGCTTACAGACGGTAGGCAATTATGGTCACAGTGATGAAAACTTAGGACACTAAAGAGGACATTCTACTGACTCTGAAAAACAGCAAAAGAAAGATGCCCAGGGTCACTGCTCATCTGCGTGAACTTGCCTTAGGCATGTTTCAAGGAGGCATGAGGACTGCAGATGTGGCCAGGGCAATAAATTTCAATGTCTGTACTGTGAGACGCCTAAGACAGCGCTACAGGAAGACAGCTGATTGTTCTCGCAGTGGCAGACCACGTGTAACAGCACCTGCACAGGATCGGTACATCCGAACATCACACCTGCGGGACAGGTACAGGATGGCAACGACAACTGCCCAAGTTACACCAGGAACGCACAATCCCTCCATCAGTGCTCAGACAGTCCGCAATAGGCTGAGAGAGGCTGGACTGAGAGCTTGCAGGCCTGTTGTAAGGCAGGTCCTCACCAGACATCACCGGCAACTTCGCATATGGACACAAACCCACAGTCGCTGGACTAGACAGAACTGGCAAAAAGTGCTCTTCACTGACAAGTCGTGGTTTTGCCTCACCAGGGTGGATTGATGGTCGGATTTGCGTTTATCGTTGAAGGAATGAGCATTACACCGAGGCCTGTACTCTGGAGCTGGATCTATTTGGAGGTGGACGGTCCATCATGGTCTGGGGCAGTGTGTCATAGCATCATTGGACTGAGCTTGTTGTCATTGCAGGCAATCTCAATGCTGTGCATTACAGGGAAGACATCCTCCTCCCTCATGTGGTACCCTTCCTGCAGGCTCATCCTGACATGACCCTTTAGCATGACAATGCCACCAGCCATGCTGCTCAATCTGTGTGTGATTTCCTGCAAGACAGGAATGTCAGTGTTCTGCCATGGCCAGCGAAGAGCCCGGATCTCAATCCCATTGAGCACCTCTGGGACCCGTTGGATCGGAAGGTGAAGGCTAGGGCCATTCCCCCTAGAAATGTCGGGGTAACAGTGAGGTAACATCTCACAGCAAGAACTGGCAAATCTGGTGCAGTCCTTGAGGAGGAGATGCTCTGCAGTACTTAATGCAGCTGGTGGCCACACCAGATACTGACAGTTACTTTTGACCCCCCAACCCCTTTGATCAGGGACACATTATTCCATTTCTGTTAGTCACGTGTCTGTGGAACTTGGTCAGTTTATGTCTCAGTTGTTGAATGTTGTTATGTTCATACAAACATTTACACATGTTAAGTTTGCTGATAATAAACGCAGTTAACAGTGAGAGAACGTTTCTTTTTTTGCTGAGTTTACTATCCTTATCTATGGACATGTGAAACTGATATATTCACTATTATTTATTTTATTCCTCTCATCAATAGTTCACCATTGACTTAAGGGGTCATGTTCCGTTTTTGAGAGAAATACATTATCTTTGCGATGTTCTGTGTCCAGTAGGAGTCACTTTGGTTCCTCTGAGTGCATCCTCCTTAGCTGTAACCTCATTTAGTAGGCGTAAAAAGACTTCAGCGTTGTACTCCAGCTGAGGGTATATTGTTCTCACCGCTAGCTCAGGACGATATCAGACAGTCAATGTTTTATGACAGTAGATGTTTTAAAACCTTTCCTTAGTGTTTCCATGATTTGATAGATGTAATTCAGTGTTTACCCCAGATTATTTTCCAGGCAGGGCAAAGATCTCCAAAGCAAAACCCAGAACTGCTGGCACCAAAACTGTCAATTGAAACCAGTTGACCACAGTGGATGCTTTGCTAGATAGTACTGTAAGACTTACCTTACCTTTCATCAAAGTTAATCAAAGTACCACAATCTCTTCCTGTCCAACAGTAATAACTGAGGGGCAGAATAAAGTACAGCTATATAGCTGTATCTCCCCACACAGAATCAGGCCATTATTAATTTATGTCCATTAGGTGTCAGCAATGTCCTTTGTATGAGAAGACTTATACCTGAAATGGTCAGTCATCTCTCAAGTTAAGAACCATGTTCTTTCCCAACTGTAGTGGGAGTAAAGCTTTCCATCATGGTATTGGTTATTTACTTTTAGTTGTTTTTTATGCGTAACGTAGGCTATATAGTATGAGTTGTAATCTGTGTCAGTGTGATTGTATTGAGCTGTTAACAAGTAACATATTTGTAATAATTTATTTACACAAGGCCTCGCCTTTCGGGCTCTCTCAATGTGCCGATGTACCACGAATCACAGCTCGTTGAAACAGTTGTCTAATTTATTCTAGCTAAACACAAAAGGTGTTCAGTCACCTCTGTTGGATTTGAACATGCCATTGGGCATTTATTTTTACACCTGAGCAGAGGCACTGAAAACTCTGAGACGTGGTGAATGCATGGTATGTCACGCATAGTGACATACAGAAACCAATTACCATAGGGACGTGAATGTAGAGAATCGAGACTGTGGAATGTGTCAAAGCTGATTGATATAGTATGTTCCATCATCTGATGATGATCCCTTTGTCTACTTTGGCATCTGGTAGCAGAGTACTGTGCATATGGTGACAGAATTTGCTCGAAAAGTGGCATCCCTTCCACCCATTAATTTATACTTAAGTTAAGTTTTTCCAGATGTGCAAATGGTTCCAGACGCTGTTTTTTCTTGAGTTTGCCTGGTTAGTCATGCACAAGCAAGGCCAAAAGGTCAAAGACGCACTCTGCTACAGAGTCAGGAATGATGATTGAGGAGGGACACACAGCCAGCATCAGGTTTCAGCCACTGTAATCAACTTTCATCAGTTGAACTGAAGGTACTTGAAGGTATGTATACCTCTACTACTCCAGCACCATTTCTCCAGAGCTGATTGTTCTGCCTTGGCCTCCAGAACACGGAACAAAACAGAAAAACAAAAGGGAACAGGGAGATTTAGGCTGGGGAATTAGTGTGTCCAGGTGCCCAGCCATGGAATGACTCAAGGGCGATCCCTCAAAAAGGAGGATCGGGTTACAAGCTGCGCCAGTCATCACAGCCAAAATGAGCTCCCTGGGGAAAGAAGTGACAGTGTTGTTCACACTCGCTCTCCGGCAATAGGGCTAATAGTTTTGTTGTTGACGTTGAGCTGGTTGATTCCTTCAATCAATTGGTGAAATCACTCATTGGCAGATAAATAAAGTAAGATTTCTGTGAATGTGTTCATATGGTGAGCAGACTTTTCTGGTCCTGATGCTAGTACCTTTATCTGGAGTACTTATATCTGGAGTGTTTGCGTGTGTGTGTGTGTGTGTGTGTGTGTGTGTGTGTGTGTGTGTCACTTGAGTACGCCTCACTGCAAATCAATTTGTGTGTGTGTGTCACTTGAGTAACGGCCCTGTCACACAAGCATCCCTTACTGTTCAACATATCACTGAGTTACGGCTTCACTAATATTGACTCAGTTCTTTCCTGAAAGGACATGTAGCTAAACCAGATGTAGAAGCAGGTTGCCACCCATTACCGTGGTGAGATACGGGTGAAAACAAGGGGAAAGGCTTGTCCTTATACCAGAATAACCACTGTGCACTGACCTAGGACAGAGAAGAAGCTCCCAGTAGGGAGCAGCTCTCAGAACCAAGCCTCTAATTCAAAAGCCTCTAATGAAAATGTTCCGAAGTGGTTTATAGTGGTAAGAACACCTAAGGCAGAGGACCCAAGAATAAGAACATGTGCTTTAAATAAGACAACCTAAAGAGACTCTGGAGGGCCACTCAAGTCCAGCCGGGGTGCGTGCACTAAACGCTAGTACCACACAAGGATTGGAAACCACACTTCTGGCATCCCCAGAAGTCCCCACAGCAATATAAACAATGAATGAGAAAGACAGATTGACAGGCACTGCTGAACAACTGCTTTTCTTTCTGGCTAGCGTATGGATAATGGCAAAAATCTTGACCTTAGGTTTGGGGCAGGCACTTTTACCTTCAAATTACATCTACGGTATGTGGCTATTCTCTTTTGGAACGAGTGCTTGACTAGCAACACTCAGGGAGTAATAGAAAAATATACTTCCTGAGACATGTGCTGTACTAATCAGCAGCCAAGAGAAGGCATGGGCAGCCTTTCAAAGAGGAGCTTAGAGAGGGAATCCAGACCCCCAGGTCTTCTGTGCATTTCACTCTAAATCGTATTTGACCACTTAAGGCCAGAAACCATGTGTAACCACAACCTGATATAAAAAGCCAATGTAGTTCCTTCCTGAGTGAAAGATTCTACCACTCGGTACAAAACCCTTAAGGCCTGCCACTCAGAACAAGCATGCAATTGTAATACGTTAAATGACTAGCCAATTCTACGATACCCAAGCCAGCACACCGCAAATTGAAGGGAAATAAACATTTCAGAGATATTGTTTTGGGCTTTTGTTTCATTGGCTACCTAATATGAAACATACCAAGGCATGTTATGTCATACCTACATGAATAAAATATGTAAAGTACTGTACCTGAGAGAATAAGCAGAACGTAATGGCAAACATTTGTGCACCTATAATTACATTTCCTTTGTATGCAGTAGCGGAGATTAGATTTCCACAGATATTGAATATAGCATTTCACCAAAGGGTTAGACGAGGACGGTACAGTGGACAGATTTTTGAAGCTCATCTGTTCGAATCTCTGAAGTTGGCCATAAAAGGTCTCTCACTGAAGATCAACTCACTGATGTTCCTTGACAGAGGAATGCAGCTTAACGAGATGGAAAAACAGCCGATAGTCTGGAAGTAATTATGCAAAGAAGGTGAAGGCATTGTCCTGCAAACTTCCCCTAAAGCAACAAAAGTCCTTCCATTACTGGAGCCTGAGGCCACAAATAAGGTACACAGCTGCATACCCCAGTTAAAGATACCTTTGGCCTGAGTCCTAAATGGCACCCTATTCCCTATAATTATAGTGAATAATTTTTGTGCACAGCTCTACTTTTGTACTGCACAACATAGGGAATAGGATGCCATTTGGGGTGCAGCCTTTGAGTAGTTCTACCACCCATACCCAAACACATGGCAGAAGGAACCAACAACAAACTGGAGACAAGCTGAGCACCAGCAAACAAACAAACCCATTGAGTCTGGAGAGCATCAGTGAAAGGCTAGCGGCTCACAATGGACAAAGTGTGGGGGGGAAGATGTCTCAATGAGGGAGATTGATTGCCCAAACCACATTAAATAACAAACAGTGTATCCTTTCTTTCTCTGTCCTCTGTTCTCTCTATTTAGAAGTGAACGTACTTGTGGTAGCCTACAGAACAAAATTAGGCCACTAGCAAGGTACAGTTAATTCCTCTGAAGCACAGTTGGTACACATAGTAAATGTAAATCCGGGACACAATTAGCATGGTATGTTACATTTCATATGGTTTGTATTAATTTGTGGATGTTCATCATCCATTTCGTAAGATATGTTACAAATGACAATTCATGCAATATATTGCAAATATTCAAAAACGTATGATAAGTTACAAATTCCAACGTGTATTTGGTCAGTTGGCTAATGCTAATTTTAGGTAAATGGCTCACGTTAGCAATTCTAGGGTTTAGGGTTAGGGGTTAAGGTTAGAGTTACATTTAGAGTTAAAAGTTAGGTTAAAGGGTTAAGGTTAGGGGAAGGGCTAGCTAACATACTAAGTAGTTAAATATACTGTGTCTGTGTAACGGATGTGAAACGGCTAGCTAAGTTAGCGGTGCGTGCTAAATAGCATTTCAATCGGTGACGTCACTTGCTCTGAGACCTTGAAGTAGTGGTTCCCCTTGCTCTGCAAGGGCCGCGGCTTTTGTGGAGCGATGGGTAACGATGCTTCGTGGGTGTCAGTTGTTGATGTGTGCAGAAGGTCCCTGGTTCGCGCCCGGGTATGGGCAGGGGAACGGTCTAAAATTATGCTGTTACATCTGTAAAATGTATATAGTATGTATAAGCCGGAAGTAGAAGCCTAATTGATGTTGTCCATTAGTTTACTCTAATTAGAGGAGGGATGATACGGTTAGGGGAAAATAATAAAGGAAAAAAATGAATATATATACAGTGCCTTGCGAAAGTATTCGGCCCCCTTGAACTTTGCGACCTTTTGCCACATTTCAGGCTTCAAACATAAAGATATAAAACTGTATTTTTTTGTGAAGAATCAACAACAAGTGGGACACAATCATGAAGTGGAACGACATTTATTGGATATTTCAAACTTTTTTAACAAATCAAAAACTGAAAAATTGGGCGTGCAAAATTATTCAGCCCCTTTACTTTCAGTGCAGCAAACTCTCTCCAGAAGTTCAGTGAGGATCTCTGAATGATCCAATGTTGACCTAAATGACTAATGATGATACATCTCAACAACAAGTGTTCAGAGGTGACTGCGTGAGTCAGGCCTTCATGGTCGAATTGCTGCAAAGAAACCACTACTTAAGGACACCAATAATAAGAAGAGACTTGCTTGGGCCAAGAAACACGATCAATGGACATTAGACCGATGGAAATCTGTCCTTTGGTCTGATGAGCCAGACCAAAGGACTGAGTGTGTTTCTCTCCGTGAAGCATAGAGGAGGTGGGATGGTGTGCATGAGGTGTGATGGTGTGGGGTTGTTTTGCTGGTGAAACTGGCATTGATTTATTTAGCATTCAAGGCACACTTAACCAGCATGGCTACCACGGCAGTGATACGCCATCACATCTGGATTGCGCTTAGTGGGACTATCATTGTTTTTCAACAGGACAAGGACCCACCAAACCTCCAGGTTGTGCAAGGGTTATTTGACCAAGAAGGATAGTGATGGAGTGCTGCATCAGATGACCTGGCCTCTACAATCACCCTACCTCAACCCAATTGAGAAGATTGGGATGAGCTGGACCGCAGAGTGAAGGAACAGCAGCCAACAAGTGCTCAGCATATGTGGGAATTCCTTAAAATACTGTTGAAAAAGCATTGCATGGGGGAGCTGGTTGAGAGAATGTCTACACTCTTCACTGTGTCCCAACTTTTGACTGGTACTGTATATATGAGTGCCTTCGGGAAGTATTCAGACCCCTTGACTTTCACACATTTTGTTACATTACAACCTTATTCTAAAATGGATTAAATAAAAAAAGATCCTCAGCAATCTACACACAATAACCCATAATGACAAAGTGAAAACATAAAAAAATGAAATACCTTACTTACATAATAAGTATTCAGACCCTTTGCTATTAGACTCAAAATTTAGCTCAGGTGCATCCTGTTTCCATTGATCATCCTTGATGTGTTTCTACAACTTGATTGGAGTCCACCTGTGGTCAATTCAATTGATTGGACATAATTTGGAACGGCACACACCTGTCTATACAAGGTCCCACAGTTGACAGAGCATATCAAAGCAAAAACCAAGCCATGAGGTCAAAGGAATTGTCCGTAGAGCCCAGAGACAGGATTGTGTCAAGGCACAGATCTGGGGCAGGGTACCAAAAAATGTATGCAGCGTTGAAGGTCCCAAAGAACACATTGGCCTCCATCATTCTTAAATGGAAGAAGTTTGGAACCACCAAGACTCTTCCTAGAGCTGGCTGCCCGGACAAACTGAGCAATCAGGGAAGAAGGGCCTTGGTCAGGTGATCAGGTGACCATTAACCCGACCATTAACCCCATTAACCCATTAATCCGACCCATTAACCCGACAGAGCTTTAGAATTCATCTGTGGAGATGGGAGAAACTCCCAGAAGGACAACCATCTCTGCAGCACGCCACCAATCAGGCCTTTATGGTAGAGTGGCCAGACGGAAGCCACTCCTCAGTAAAGGTTCCAAGATTCTCTGGTCTGATTAAACAAAGATCAAACTATTTGGCTTGAATGCCAAGCGTCACGTCTGGAGAAAGCCTGGCACCATCCCTTCGGTGAAGCATGGTGGTGGCAGCATCATGGGTATGTTTTCAGCTGCAGGGACTGGGAGACAAGTCATGATCAAGGCAAAGATTAATGGAGCGAAGTACAGAGAGACCATTGATAAAAACCTGCTCCAGAGCGCTCAGGACCTAAAACTGGAGAGAAAGTTCACCTTCCAACAGGACAACGACCCTAAGCACACAGCCAAGACAGCTAAGCAGTGGCTTTTCGACGAGTCTCTGAATGTCCTTGAGTGGCCTAGCCAGAGCCCGGACTTGAACCCGATCGAACATCTCATTAGAGACATGAAATAGCTGAGCAGCGACTCTCCCCATCCAACGTGTTAGAGCTTTAGAGGATCTGCAGAGAAGAATTGGAGAAACTCCCAAAATACAGGTGTGCCAAGCTGGTATTGTAGCATCATACCCAAGAAGACTCGAGGCTGTAAATGCTGCCAAACGTGCTTCAACATTAGTACTGAGTAAAGGGGCCGAATACTTATGTACATGTGATATTTCAGTTGTTTATTTTTTTATACATTTGCGAAAAAATCTATTAACCTGTTATTGATTTGTCTTTATGGGGAATTGTGTGTAGATTGATGAGGGGGAAAAAACAATGTAATCCATTTTAGAATAATGCTGTAATGTAACAAAATGTTGAAAAGTCAAAGGGTCTGAATATTTTCAGAAGTCATATATTTACAAAAAACATGTATGAGGAATGATGCAGACAAATACATTTGTAAAGCCACAATCTGCAATATTTTAGCTGTTCTACCCCTAAATATTTGTTTTTAAATCAAATTAAAACGTGCTAAGTAGTTGCAAAGTAGCATTTAGTTGCAGAAGGTATCCGTGATGAGATTTTAATCAGGAACCTTTGGATTACTAGACATTCTCATTGTACCCATCCACCTTGACCAACCACCCTACTTTTATTTTTGGGAGAAGTAACCTTCTGTCTTATGTAACCACATCAAACATAACATATCATACTAATTTGAGTGTCCCATATGTACATTTACTATGTTACGTGTAGTTTATGAGACCAGGCTCGTCAGTGAGGCAGGTACGGCATCCCAAAAAATGGATTGTGGAAATAAAAACCAGACACCAGCCATTTCCTGTATGTGTGTAACTTTGGCAGACCCTTTGTTCCTTTCTCACAAGTGCTGTTTGGCCTTTCTGAGGAAGACTAGACCAAAGGCTTGGGCATGGGGAGGATGAATGCCTCCTCCTTGGGATAGCTATTGTTGACCGTGGCTCCTCGGCTGGAGCCTGCCCTGTGTTATCGGAGGATAGAGAGGGACACTAGGATAAACAGAGAGACAGTGCTTTTTTCAGCCTCACAGTTGTTGTTTTTTTCTTCTTGTTTCAAACACTCTCAATTGCTTTGTCTTTGAAAGTAGGCCGGTGATTTCACAGATGTTTTTTAAAATATATCTGGGAGAAAAACAAACCTTGTAACCGTGATTGGCTTAACACCAAACTCCCTGTCTAAACAGGGACCCCTCGCTGGTTTAACTAGTCCTTTCCCTGTTGTTCTGTTCCCTCTCCTTCAACTGCTCTTTTAAAAGTGGCAGCTGTTGAAGTCCGGCAGTATTTCATCCAGTGTTGTAGACCAGGTTTCTGCTGATTGCCCATCAAAGATATGCTCTCACATTATGGACAAAGCTAAAGCTACTGTACCAGCCATTCGTAAACACACACCTCCGGTGGGAAAGACATGACCTGAGGGGAAGTCACTACTAGCTAACTACCTCTGTTATGGCTGGGCTTTGGAGGTAACATGACTCCTGTTTGCGGACATTGTCCTGCTCTCCTCTCATAGGTGAAGAGCTCTCACTCTCAATGAAAGACCGTGATCCTGCCTGGCCTTCCTGCTAAGTCTACCATATAATTGCCTATCTCAAATGCAGGACTAGACTTGTGTCCTGCTGTCCTGTCCTGTGTCCTATGGACTAGACTTGTGTCCTGCTGTCCTGTCCTGTGTCCTATGGACTAGACTTGTTTCCTGCTGTCCTGTCCTGTGTCCTGTGTGGGTGGGTGGGCACTTCACTTTAGACTGGTTAAGATGTAGCTGAGTCTGGCTGACTCTACTGTGACAACTGTTATCCCACTTCCATTCTAACTCTGCTTTGTCAGTTGCTTTGTCAGTTGTGGATTGTTGGGGTGACTTAAAGGGGAGGGGACTAATGATGCGTGGGTTGGGCGGGTTTAAGGTCATGAAATATTGTGTGGATGAAGGGCAGGTGGGTGGCGGGCATTAAAAATCCATAAATGTATAATGTTATCCAATTCATATCTATAGGGTGCATTGAGGTTTTTCTTTCATAATGTGTACAGTATCTGCCATTAGTGAATTGCCTAAACCTAAACTTTAGGGCAGGGTTCGCCAACTGTCGCATATATTATTTGGCCCCCCCATGTTTTCTGAGCAAAAAATAAATAAATGATTATTCTTGCGGTGAATTTGCACTTGACAAAGTATTTGTAATTCAAATGAAAATAAATAGAAGGGAAGGCCAGTACAGTAGTCTAATGTCTGGGAAATATTTGGTGAAGTGGAAAAAGAGAATGATAGCAGTGGCGGATATGTTATGTGTGATGATTTTGAGGGGCATAAAAAATAGACAGTCGCAAGATGGGGACTTCAAAATGTCACTTTAAGGGAACTGTACTGTTCAAATGGGTTTAACATCCACACCAGAAGAAATCCACCTTTTCGAGCTGAAAGACGATGGCCAGAGCTTACCCATTAACTCAAATGGTACTCACATAACTTTCATTAGCTGGCTAAGGTTAGCATGCTAGCTAGTTACACTACAGCTGTCAGTCTGTGCCCTATTTGTTGTTATTTCTCTGCTACATGTGGAATTCACCCCAACATTCCCACCCCCAATTCCTGAATACGTATTTGCAGCCTGCGTCAGTCTTTGAGGTGGAACCTAAACAAGAATTTCCGCTCTAGGACAAGGATTTGACTTGAAATAGGAATTACTTGAACGTCCTCCGAGGTGGGCCTTTATATGAAATAGTTGCCTAACTAAAATCTGGACACTGACTAGAAACTGACTCTCACTGATATAATATCAACTACTGCAGAATTAAGCATTTCTTGCAGTAAAATTATATCCCAAATGTACATTTTGACTCAGGAACAGGAGTGGAGAAATATTATTTATTTATTTCAGCATATTGAGAGAATGAATGAGCAGTTAGGTGGCAGCCTGTAAAGATGGTGGTGATATCTTTATCAGTGTCATAAAAGCTGATAGTATTTCAACCATATAAAATATGCATCCAAGCCAAACTCAAATCTTACCATAAACATGTTGGGTCGTTTTAACAGCTTTTAGTTTCCTTAAAACCCGTCAAAATGATACCATTTGGACGTTTTGCACTGAAAATATTAAAAAATATATATACATATATTATTGCATTTTCTCGCTGGTCCCTAAATGTGTTTGTGGTGTAAGAGAAGCAGAGATGAAAAAGGAAAGAACTTTACAGATCTCAACCGGATTGAAGCATTCATTCTATCAATTTCTGACATTATTCTGGTGATTATGGGTTTATTTAGTCTTCTAGTGCAACAAGTAATGACAGAAGTGAAGCTGCATGTAACTAATTATAGACAAGTTGACTAACAAATAGCCTACCAAAATAACGGAAACTTTCAGCAGAAACATAGGCCTGTCTAAAAGGACTGACTGTAGCGTTATTTTATGGTGGTTCTACATCAGGGCTCTCCAACGCTGTCCCTGGAGAGCTACAGTCCTGTAGGTTTTCACTCCATTCCCCATTGTTACTAACCTGGTTCAGCTTATCAACCAGCTAATTATTAGAATCAGGTGTGCTAGAATAGGGTTGGAATGAAAACATACAGGACTGTAGCTCTCCAGGAACAGGGTTAGAGAGCCCTGATGTAGAACCACCATAGAAAATATCCATATATATTTTATCAATCTCCAAATTTGTCTTCCCTTATTGATTCACAGAATATATTTATATAAGCTGCACAGGGCTCTGTAGCATCAAACAGACACTAGACATTCAGATATCCAAAGAATGTTTGTTTATTTGTCAAAATCTAAAATACAGGGGGGTGTACAATATTTAATGCTAACTCAAGAGAACTGGATATTCAACAAGAATGTTATATGGTAAAAGTAACATGCAAAATGTTTTGATGAACAGTATAGTACAGTTCAGTGTGTCTGAGTGTGTCTCCGGTGTCAAGACACACAAGTACAGAGAACTGTAGCTACAGATTGATACACCAGATAATGTGATTTACACAAAGATATTTGCTGACACCCTGTCTATTTCAAGTCTTCTCTTATTGATCAAGACAGGTGGGTGTCCACCCCCAACGTACTGCATGTCATGATGACAGAGACCTGTCTCAATCATTGAGCCCGAAGACTTGAAATAGACACGATGGTGGCGCACATATTGTTGGATTAATTTATGGAGCAAAAAAATAATTTATTTTAATAATGGAGCCTTTTCTAAATTAGAATTGACCACCTGCAACTGGACACTGACATTTAATGAGACTCCTGTTTCCTCAAATCGATGACTAAGACGGCATCACTAAGGTAGGTCGAAAATTATCTGGTGTTACACCAAACAGTACCTATCCTGTAACTCCCAGTAATGGATTCCAAAAATCTTAGATTAACTCAAATGATCTGGTGTAACAATCTGTAGCTAATAGAACAGGTGGTCAGCAGATGATGGAAGAGGTGGTCATGATGAAATTGCTATTCCAAAGAAACATACAGTCAGTTCAGGGAAAACTTGTAAAGCTGTGGGAGGAGTGTTGTCATGATCAAACTGCCATTCAGCTACTCACGGGTCTTCTGCTTGAAATCCAGCATAATGTCTAATCCCTCGAGATGGATATAGTTCACGGGATACAGTTCTGCTACAATGACACATGCAGGAATAGAACCCACTCCAGGAAGAAGCCCAGGCAACACACAGTATTGTCAAACAAAAGTATACTATATTGTACAGTTTGGTCAACAGTTGAACCTTGCCAGCCTAACATCAACATAAGAGTAGACTAGTTGAACATGCACACATGTGCACAGGCACAGGCACAGAGATTACATTTACAACAATATCTAGCCTAAAAAATATAAATGTGGCATAACCCTCAACTTTTGCACAGTGACCAGACCGTACAAATGAGCCTAGGTAGGTAGGCACAGTACATGTTTTCTACCAAGTTACAATTGCAAGTCAAGTGGTGGCCTATAACAAGTTAGCAGGCGCCAGGCTAACTAGTTAGCTAACTCCAGTCAGGTGCTAACGTTTGCTGGTTAACCTAACTTTAGGTGGCTGGTTGTAATGTTGTAGCTTGCTGTTTAATAGCTAGCCATATCTACGACTAAAAACAAAAGAGGTTTCATTTTTTTTGCATAGATATGGCTATCGGTAGTTCATTAGATAACTAAATTAGCTATATACCTAGCTAGCTACCTAGAAGTAGCTAAGTTAGCAAACAGAAAAATCATTAGATTTTCCCCCACTGCAACACAGTAGCATTTTAGCCAGTAATACACAATATAAGGTTCAGTAGATAAACTAAAGCTAGCTAGGTGGTTTGCAGGAAAAATAACTTACTTTGCTAGGCACCATATTTGTCATCTGCCCTTTTGATGCTGGCATCGACTGTAGCTGAGCTTCTAATGTTGGCTAAATCCAACTCTTGTTTAGAATCCTCTTCGCTATATTCCAGTTGAAACATGTATGGTTGAATGTGTCCAAGTAAACTCAGCATAAAAATAAATGTCCTCTCACTGTCAACTGCGTTTATTTTCAGCAAACTTAACATGTGTAAATATTTGTATGAACATAACAACATTCAACAAATGAGACATAAACTGAACAAGTTCCACAGACATGTGGCTAACAGAAATTTAATAATGTGTCCCTGAACAAGGGGGGGGGGGGGGGTCAAAATCAAAAGTAACAGTCAGTATCTGGTGTGGCCACAAGCTGCATTAAGTACTGCAGTGCATCTCCTCCTCATGGACTGCACCAGATTTGCCCGTTATTGCTGTGAGATGTTACCCCACTCTTCCACCAAGGCATTTCTGGGGGGTAATGGCCCTAGCTCTCACCCTCCGATCCAACAGGTCCCAGACGCGCTCAATGGGATTGAGATCCGTGCTCTTTGCTGGCCATGGCAGAACACTGACATTCCTATCTTGTAGGAAATCACGCAAAGAACGAGTAGTATGGCTGGTGGCATTGTCATGTTGGAGGGTCATGTCAGGATGAGCCTGCAGGAAGGGTACCACATGAGGGAGGAGGATGTCTTCCCTGTAACGCACAGCGTTGAGATTGCCTGCAATGACAACAAGCTCAGTCCGATGATGCTGTGACACACCGCCCAGACCATGACGGCCCTCCACCTCCAAATCGATCCCACTCCAGAGTACAGGCCTCGGTGTAACGCTCATTCCTTTGACGATAAATGCGAATCTGACCATCACCCCTGGTGAGACAAAACCACGACTCGTCAGTGAAGAGCACTTTTTGCCAGTCCTGTCTGGTCCATCGATTGTGGGTTTGTGCCCATATGCGACGTTGTTGCCGGTGATGTCTGGTGAGGACCTGCCTTACAACAGGCCTACAAGCCCTCAGTCCAGCCTCTCTCAGCCTATTGCGGACAGTCTAACCACTGATGGAGGGATTGTGTATTCCTGGTGTAACTCGGGCAGTTGTCGTTGCCATCTTGTACCTGTCCCACATGTGTGATGTTCGGATGTACCGATCCTGTACAGGTGTTGTTACACATGGTCTGCCACTGTGAGAACGATCAGTACAGACATTGCAATTTATTGCCCTGGCCACATCTGTAGTCCTCATGCCTCCTTGAAGCATGCCTAAGGCACGTTCACGCAGATGACCAGGGACCCTGGGTATCTTTCTTTTGGTGTTTTTCAGAGTCAGTAGAAAGACTTCTTTATTGTCCTAAGATTTCATAACTGTAACCTTAATTGCCTACCGTCTGTAAACTATTTGTGTCTTAACGACCGTTCCACAGGTGCACGTTCAATAATTGTTTATGGTTTATTTAACAAGCATGGGAAACAGTGTTTAAACCCTTTACAATGAAGATCTGTGAAGTTATTTGGATTTTACGAATGATCTTTGAAAGACAGGGTCCTGAAAAAGGTTTGTTTCTTTTTTTGCTGAGTTTAGCTAATAGATACTCCATCGTTTAATTTGTGTTGATGAGAGGAATCACTTGAAGCCATTGCATCTGGTCAGTTTTGTTTAGTTTTGCCCAAGGGATTGTTGTTAGTGTCCACCTTCTTTTCAAAAAAGCCCACATTGGGGGAGGGGCGGGGGCCAGAGCAGGTAACACCAAACATTACAATTGGTCTGCTTGTATATTTAGCAATCAATCCGCCGATAGGAACATCGTTGAAAGACGTCCAATGGCTCTATCGAACAAGGACAACCATATCTACACCCACAAAAATGTATAGTGCGATCAGTGTAACATGGAGCCTTCGCTAAAATGCCACAAAGCAGGACTACATTTCTTTTTTGATCTCAGACCTCCCATCTACACACCAAAGACGTCATAGGGTGTATCATTCAGCGAGCAAAGTCCTGACCTGCCTTCCTCCTGGGCAATAATGTGTGAAACACATCTCATTGTCCTTTTTTTGTACAATATAGGTATTGGCATTTTATATATATTTTTTTAAACAATTTAACAATTAGCAAAATATGATACAGATAATGCCCCGTTATTCCTTCAACCTACACAAAACACCATGCTACATGTGGGCACATTGTGCAAAACCCTTCCCTCCCCAACACAGGAACACCCCCCCTCCCTCCCCTCTACCGGTATTAGCTTCCCTGACTAAAAAGAAGAAAAAAAAAACAGAATGACCTTCAAATTTCATGCTAGAAAATAAATTATTCAACACAAAAACAAATAATAATAATACATTAATGAGGAAAGTAGTAATAAGGCAGCTAAGGTGACGTCTCCAGAAACTGCTGAAAGTCCCCGCAGACATCAGTAAATTCAAAGGATTTATTACATAAATTGTATGTTATTTTTTCAGATGGAATATAGGAAGATAGTTATTTTAGCCACATCTGCTTGCTTGGCAGAGTGTCACTCTTCCATATAATAGCTGTGCATTTATTGGCTGCAATGACTGCCAATTTAATTAATCTGGTTTTGCTACAAATATTAACTGGTAGAACACAATCATCTCTGAGAAGAATAAGGGAAGGATCTAGTGGTACCGTCATATTGGTGACCTGTGATAAGATCTGAATAATGTCTTTCCAATAATTGCCTTGTTCAGGGCAGGACAAAAACATATGCATAAGTGTGCCCACTCCCGTTTTACACCTTGGGAAAAATATTGAATATTTAGAATTGATCTTATACAGTCTCTCTGGAATAAAGTAGACCCTATGCAAAATATTGAATTGCATCAACTTGTGCCTTGTGTTAAATGAAAGACGCTGAGCATCAAAAAATAGCTTTCCCCATTTCTCATCCTTAACAATGAGACCAAGGTCATCATGCCACTTCATGCATGATTTCAGAGGTTCATCGTTCCCCAACAGAGCTTGAAGACTAGAGTACATGTAAGAAATGAAACCTTTTACCCCTTTCCTTTCCAGCCACAGTTTATCAGTTTTAGGTTTACTCATGGGCTGAATCCTACCTCCCTGCTGAGTGGCAATATAATGCCTAACCTGTAGGTACTTGAAGAAACGAGTTTGAGGTAACTGAAAATGAGATGCCAGTTGTTGAAAGGATAGTAGTTCAACTTCTCTATAGAGATTACCAAATGTTTTAATTCCTTTGTTGAACCAAGAAAATGTAAAACCATCTCTCAGTGCTTTGGGTAAGATTGGGTTATTAGAGAAAGGTGTTTGTTCATATATAGATCTAAGCCCTTCTGTTTGTTTACAGACTTCAATCCATATATTTTAAGTGATTTTAATGAAAGGGTTGTTTATGAGACCTAGCAAAGCTTTAGGTGGGCTAATATAAGGTATAGACAGGTAGCCTAGTGGTTAGAGTGTTGGACTAGTAACCAAAAGGTTGCAAGATTGAATCCCGAGCTGACAAGGTCAAAATCTGTCCTTCTGCCACTGAATAAGGCAGTTAACCCACTGTTCCTAGGCCATCATTGAAAATAAGAATGTATTTCTTAACTTACTTGCCTAGTTAAATAAAGGTCAAATAAATGTAGCAGGGGTTAGATACTCCTCCTCTATCTGTCTCCAAGAGGGTGAACTTGTTGTTGTATCTTGCCATACCCACACAGCCTTAACTGAGATGCCCAGTTTTACAACTGGAAGTCAGGTAGAGTAAGTCCTCCTTCTGAGTATGGTTTGCATAAAGTTGTGAGTTTCACTCTGGGGGGTTTCCCTTTCCACAGAAATGAATAAACCTTCCTATTAAGTTGTTTGAAAAATACTTTGGGAATAGAAAAGGGCAAGGTTTGAAAAAGGTACAAGAATTTTGATGATATATTAATCTTTACACAATTGACCCACCCAATAAGAGAAATTGGTCAATCCTGCCATCTATCCAATTCTTCCCCAACCTTTTTGAGAAGTGGAGTATAGTTCAGGTTGATATGTCTTAATAATTTCAGAAGGAATTTGCAATCCAAGATATGTCATTTTCTGTGGTTTCCAAGAAAACGGCTGGTCTAAGATCAGGTTCTGCATAGCTGCCCTGTTAAAAGGCATAATTATACTCTTTGATAGGTGTATTTTATATCCTGAAAAGGTCCCATACTCTTTCAGGATGTCAACTAATGCACGGAGTGACATGTCATAGTTTAGTGAGGTAAAGCAAAACGTCATCAGATAGCGAGATCAGATGTTCACTCCCACCAATAAGAACACTATGGATGGATGGATGGGATCATAAAGCTTCTGTCAGTGGCTCTACAGCCAATGAAAAAAGGAGAGGACTAGAGGGACAAACCTGTCTTGTGCCACTGTCTTGTGCCACAAGGTCCAATATTCATCCTCTGTAAAACCTCAAACAGATAGTTCCATTCTATGCGGTCAAAAGCTTTTTCCGCATCTGATGAAGCTGCCACTACAGATTCTTGGTCATTCTCTACATAATGCATAATATTAAATCATCTTCTGATATTATTAGGAGATGAGCGGTTTCTTACAAAGTCTGTTTGGTCCATATCAACTAAGTCCGGAAGAACCTTATCCAGTCTAAGAGCTATGAGTTTCACAAGAATGTTATATGAAGTGTTCAATAGAGATATTGGTCTATACGACCCACAAAGCAGAGGATCTTTCCCAGGTTTTAACAAAACTGTGATCAGTGCCTGTTCAAGTGTGTCTGGGAGCTTTTCTGTCTCTATGGCATAATTAAACATACTGCAAAGAGGTTCAATTAGTTTGGGTAAAAAGGATCAATGGAATTCAATAGGGAATCCGTTTAACCCTGGTTTTAAAATTGATTCTCTAATTTCCTCTGATGTAATCTCTTTTTCCAAGTGCTCTCTAACCTCATCAGTTAAAGTTTGTAAATTGAGTTTGTTCAAAAACTCATGCATTGTGACTGGGGCATCCCCTTCAGACTTGTACAATGTTTCATAAAACTCCCTAAAGACTCGATTAATTTCCTCAGGACTGTGAAGACCTGTGTTATTGGGTAGCTTAATAGAGCTAATAACTCTACTAGCATCCTCTCGTCTTATCTGGCAAGCAAGCAACTTTCCTGCTTTATCTCCATGTTCATAGTAGTTTTGTTTTGTTCTCCTGAGAGCATTTTCCGCTTTATGGGTCATCACGGTGTTGTATTCCAATCGCTTTGAGTCTAATTTTTGTAGTTGAGTTGTCGAATGTTACACTATGTTCATTTTCCAGATCTCTTATTTCATTATCCAATGAATTTATTAGAGCCTTATACATCTTACGAGCACTCAAACTAAAGGATATGATTTGCCCCCCCCTCCAAGGAGAGCTTCCCATAAAATTAGGGGGGAGGCAGAGATGTTATTGGTGCTAAAAAAGATGTTTATATGAGTGTTCAGAAATGTTACAAATGTGCGATTATTTAGTAAGTATGTGCCAAACCTCCATCTTCTTGAGGGTGGTTGTGTTTTACTGACTGGTACTGAAGCCAGAAGGGCAGACTGATCTGATATACATCTTTGTAAGTACTTACACCCAGTAGTTAAACTTCCCTTGGCTGCATGAATAAGAAGTAAGTCAACTCTAGAGTAACTGCTTTGGACAGGGGTGTACAATTAGTATTCTTTAACCTTTTGGTTGTGAAATCTCCATAAGTCCAAAATGTTTCATTTCTGCTTTTAACATTTTAGCTGCCTGTGTGAGGTTGATAGAGGAAGATCTATCACTGGATGGGTCCAGTACCGAGTTAAAATCCCCTGCCATTATTATCTCTGATGATGGGCATGTTAACTTCAAAAACATGTCTTGGTGAAATTTAGAATCATCATGGTTAGGACCATACACATTCACAATGGTAATGGGCTCAGTGTTAATGAAACCTTGAATGATCACAAACCTTCCCCCCTTTGTCTTTAATCTGAGATTGTATCTGAAAGGGGCAATGCTTATTAATGGGTATGGCCACCCCTTTTGCCCGAGAGGTGAAAGATGAATAGTACAGTTGACCCATCCACTCTCTCTTCAGTTTTTCATGCTCAGAGTCAGTCATGTGTGTCTCATGAAGAAGAGCGATATCAACCTTATGCTGCTTTAGATAATTCAGAATGCACTTGCGCTTGACTGGGCATTTAGTACCACTCATTTAAGTGTCATAATGTACAGTTATTAGGTGCCGACATCTTTGAAGAAAATAAGAAATAGGGAAAAGGAAAGAAACAAAATTGCGTTGAGTGTATACAACTTGTAAAAAATGAAATGATAAAAGTACAAAGTAGTAAACATCTCGTGAGCTAATACCCTGACCCTACCACAAACCCACCCAACCCCCTCCCCAACTGAGGGAGTTAAAGAACCCATTCCCTTAGATGCTAGTCTTTAAGCTAGATGTACCTGCTATGCATAGCATTGCTCAAATTAGGTTCATTCAAAATTATATGTATACATTGACTGTTCCTTGTAGCATGAAAATATTATTAGTCAAGTAACAAAATGCAATTTGATTACGACAATAATGACCGGGAAACCTTGAAATCTCAAATTCGAGCGTCTTTGAAAATGTTCGTAATCTAATTTCTCCTCGAGTTTAGTGATGGCGTTTTCCAACTTCTTGTATTTTTGGTCCACTTCCTCGCGGACGTCCAGGATGGCAGCCTGGTGGTCAGCATGGTCTTTTTCTAACTTTGTCACTCATCCATTTGTGACTTTCTGGTCTTCGTGGAATTTATCGACCAGTACATCAATTTTGCTTAGGTATTGAGAAAGTGTCTCTTGGATTTTTGTTATACACTTGTCCATCTCCATTCTGAACCATGCTGGTGCTTCTTCCGAGCTAGCATCCACCGAGGCCAAAGAAGGGCTGTCAGAGAGGGGCATTTTTCCATGCCTTGGGAATCTTTTGCTTCGGCGATACAATAGATGTTTTAACTTCCAACTCACTATTAACAAACAAGTAAACTGTGTCAAAATGCCTTCAAATTGTTTGAAAGTTTGAGGACGCTACGCAGATGCGTCTTGTTAGAGCTTCACCATTGACTGAAGTCTAACCTTAAACATTTTGAGTTAATGACTAAACTTAACCTTACACACTTTGAAATTTGATGTTCAACTTCTAATTATGATATGAGACTGTAAGAACTAGTTGGAACAAACAGTTGACCTGTGCATCACTAGAGTCACTTTTAACTTTAGCACTACGATTTCCTGAAATCAGCTACTTTCCTTAAATTTATCAGAAAATAACCTCTATAGTACTTTAACCACGAATTCCCTGTAAAATATTCACATCAAGCACTTCCTTTTGGTTGGTAGCCTGTATAATGCACTGTAGTGCTCTTGAACACCTGTTTTTGTACTGTGACTTGTCAAAGATTATGTTGTTTGGTCTTTAGGAGTCCATTTTGTGTCTGGCAGTTTGAAAGGACTTGTTTGAGATGAATTGTCTGGTTACTGTCCTTCCTTTAGAGCTTTCCCCTACACTGTCACAGTCAAACTAAAATACGTATGTAATTTGTTTGTTGCTTTACATACAATACTTGATAAAAGTTCACACCATATTTTAAAGACCCACTGCAGTCAAAAACGTGATTTCCTGTGTTTTATAGTTTATTAGGTACACCCAGTTTATTAGGTACACCCAACTAGTACTTGGTCAGACCCCCTTTGCCTCCAGAACAGCCTGAATTTTTCAGGGCATGGAAACGTTGCTCAATTGGTATCAAGGGACCTAACGTGTGCCAGGAAAACATTCCCCACAGCATTACATCATGGCTACCAGACTGTACCGTTGACACAAGGCAGGATGGGGCCATGGACTTATGCTGCTTACACCAAATCCTGACTCTGCCATCAGCATAACGCAACAGGAACCGACATTCATCGGACCAGGCAATGTTTTTCCACTCCTCAATTGTCCAGTGTTGGTGATTATGTGCCCACTGGAGCGTGTTTGTGGCCCGCTTGCACGATTCTTGACATTCTCCTGTTTTTGCCCACAGGACTGCCGCTGACTGGATGTTTTTTGTTTGATGCACCATTCTCGGTAAACCCTAGACACTGTTGTGTGTGAAAAGCCTAGGTTCTGAGATACTGGAACCAGCAACCAGCGCACCTGGCACCAATGATCATATCACATTTAAAGTCGTTTATGTCACTCGTTTTGCCCATTCTAACGTCCAATCAAACAGTAACTGAATGCCTCGATGCCTGTCTGTCTACTTTACATAGCAAGCCATGGCCACATGACTCACTCTCTGTGGGAGCGAAACATTTTCGTGAACGGGGGGGTGCATCTAATAATCTGTGTATTTCCACATTATGAGGTTGGAATAATACTGTAAAATTGTGATAAAATTATGATAATGTTTTTTTTATTTACTGCTGCTCTTTAATTACTTGTTACTTTTATCTCTTATTCTTATCCATATTTTTTAAAACTGCACTGTTGGTTAGGGGCTCATAAATAGCATTTCACTGTAAGGTATATATATTTTACACACACACGTGAAGGTACCCTTAAGCAATCACGTGTTGGATTCGGCGCATGTGACTAATACAATTTGATTTGATTTAGTATAAGAGCTGTTTGAATAGACCGCCTGAAATTTCACCATGTTTTGGTGGGATGGAATTTTAGCCTGCCTGGTGACATCACCAGGTGGTAAATTAGTTAATAGACCAATAAGAAAGAGAGTTCCAAACTTCTCTGCATATAACAGCAAGTTTCCTGTTTTCACCTCCCCACTCAGACCACTCCCAGACAGTCCTAGAAAAGTTATTGCTTGAGAAATTGCTTTTGGCTAACAAATTATTTTAGTTCATTTTAATTTAAAACAATCCCAGTAAGGTACCCAGAAATGGTTTGATATTGATATAAAAACAGCTGCATTGGGCCTTTAAGCTATGCCTTATTAATTTTTAACCACTGATTGTTAATGCTTACTATGAGATTTAGAAAGTTTACTGTACTTAATCCCACTGCCTGCTAATTGGTGTAATTGTAAAATGCTTTGTTGGTTTACAGTAATGTTACTTAGGCCTACTCCTAATTTTCCATTTGGTGCAGTGTATCATGTATTTGTAATGTCAAGTTCACTGGATTAAACAAGTGTTACCTAACAAGCTTTGTGTACACGTAATGGAAGCTAAATCAGCATACATACTGTGTCTGTTTGTTTATGAAAACTACTGTTTGACCTACCTCTAAAATTGACCTGATTAGCAAAGATAATAATGACATAATTTCCTCTCCTGTCCTCACCCCTCTATCTGAGATGTCAGTGGACATTATAAAAGTCCCAATCCAATGAATGACCTACTGTGGTGTTTGTTAATCAAATGATTAACCACAGCTCTTTGACCACCAGCTGCTACACAATCTGTTTGGATTACTCATCCAAGATGGCCACCGTTGACGAGCGAGGGAGAGAGCTGGCATCAGTGGCACTCAGTTGTATGGTTTTGAGGGAAAAACAAAGCAGCGAGAATCCAACACCGGGGTGGTATATGTATGCGTGCGTGCATGTGTGCGTGTGTTAGCCAGAACCTGCATCATAGCCAAGTCTAGTCTAGTCTATATGGTTCTCCCTCCATCACTAACAAGGGTTTATTTGAAGCATCCACAAGCGGGAGGTAATGAGAAGGCTTGGTGTCATTAAACATTTATATGGTGACCCGGGAGAGATGCAGCTGAAGCCAAGACAGAGGTTATCAGAGCACAGGGTTCAAATGAACTCTTTAGTATACTATTAAAGTAGTGTATCTTACTATGCATGTATAACTAGTTTGTGTCTAACTAGTGTGTGTGTGTGCGTGTGTAGTGTTTACAGTGATGCCTGATCCTCGGGTTAAAACAAACACATTGACGCATGACCTTGCTCTTACTTCCATTTGATTAAATAAAACATTCATGTGCATGCTCAGAGATCCACTCACACCTGTTTATTGTTCCGGGAACCTTAACTAAGCACCACGTTAAACATTCAACTGGAACACCTGGTGTGTGAATGGGTGACTGAAAAACACAACTGTTTGATTACATATGAAGAGTTTATTTCCAAAATGCTATATCCATAATGTTTCACATTTGTGTTTTTTTCTCAAAAATGATTGCTTATGGGTACCTTCACGTGTGTGTGTAAAATATATATATATATATATATATATATACATTCTTTAGCTGGAATGGAATGTTATGCTGTATATTTGACAGGTACAGTGCAGTATTCAGACCCCTTGACTTTTTCCAAATTTTGTAACGTTACAACTTATTTCTAAAATGTATTGAAATATTTTTTTCCCTCATCAATCTACACACAATTGCCCATAATGACAAAGTAAAAACTGTTTTTTAGATTTGTTTTGCAAATGTATTTAAATAAAAAAACGGAAATACTACATTTACATGAGTATTCAGACCCTTTACTCAGTACTTTGTTGAAGCAGCTATGGCAGCGATTACAGCCTTGAGTCTTCTTAGATAGGACGCTACAAGCTTGGCACACCTGTATTTGGGGAGTTTCTCCCATTCTTCTCTGCAGATCCTCTCAAGCTCTGTCAGGTTGGGTGGGAAGTGTCGCTGCACAGCTATTTTCAGGTATCTCCAGAGATGTTAAATCGGGATTTAGTCCAAACTCTAGTTCGTCCACTAAAGGACATTCAGAGACTTTACCCGAAACCACTCCTGTGTTATCTTGGCTGTGTGCTTAGGGTCATTGTTCTGTTGGAAGGTGAACTTTCGCCCTAGTCTGAGGTCCTGAGTGCTCTGGAGCAGGTTTTCATCAAGGATCTCTCTGTACTTTGCTCCGTTCAGCTTTCCCTCGATTTTGACTAGTCTCTCAGTCATTGCTGCTGAAAAACATCACCACCACATGATGCTGCTACCACCATGCTTCACCGTAGGGATGGTACCATGTTTCCTGCAGACGTGACGCTTGGCATTCAGGCTGAAGAGTTCATTCTTGGTTTCATCATCGTCTTGTTTCTCATGGCCTGAGAGTCTTTAGGTGCCTTTTGGCAAACTCCAAGAGGGCTGTCATGTGCCTTTTACTGAGGAGTGGCTTCCGTCTGGCCACTCTACAATAGATGCCTGATTGGTAGAGAGCTGCAGAGATGGTTGTACTTCTGGAAGGTTCTCCCATCTCCACAGAGGAACTCTAAAGCTCTGTCAGAGTGACCATCAGGTTCTTGGTCACCTTCCTGACCAAGGCCCTTCTCCCCTGATTGCTCAGTTTGGCTGGGCAGCCAGCTCTAGGAAGAGTCTTGGTGGTTCCAGACATTTTCCAAATAAGAATGATGGAGGCCAATGGGTTTTTGGAGACCTTCAATGTTGTAGATGTCACATTTTGACCTTAGTTCTGTTATTATATCTTTGTTATAGTATGGTCAGGGCGTGAGTTGGGTGGGTTGTCTATGTTCGTTTTTCTATCATTTGGGATTTCTGTGTTCGGCCTAGTATGGTTCTCAATCAGAGGCAGCTGTTAATCGTTGTCCCTGATTGAGAATCATACTTAGGTAGCCTGGGTTTCACTTTTGAGTTGTGGGTGTTTATTTTCCGTGTTTGTGCCACACGGGACTGGTTTGTTTGTTTCACGTTGTTTGTTTTGTATTTTGTAGTGTTCAGTTTTTCTTATTAAAGTATGGACACTTAACACGCTGCAAATTGGTCCGATCTATCTTACTCGTCATCAGAGGAAGACGACAAACATTACAGTAGAAATGTTTTGGTACCATTCCCCACATCTAGGCCCCACCACAATACTGTCTCGGAGCTCTATGACAATTCCTTCGACCTCATGGCTTGGTTTTTGCTCTGACATGCACTGTCAACTGAGGGACCTTATATAGACAGGTATGTGTCTTGCCAAATCATGTCTAATCAATTAAATTTACCACAGGTGGACTCCAATCAAGTTGTAGAAACATCTCAAGGATGATCAATGAAAACAGAATGCACCTGAGCTCAATTTGAAATCTCATAGCAAAGGGTCTGAACACTTATATAAATGTAGTATTTCTATATATAAATTAGCGACATTTTCTAAAAACCTGTTTTGGCTTTGTCATTATGGGGTATTGTGTTTAGATTGATGAGGGATAAAAATGATTTAATACTTTTTAGAAAAAGGCTGTAAGATAACAAAATGTGGAAAAGTTAAGGGGTCTGAATACTTTCCGAATGCACTGTCTCACCTAGCTATCTTAAGATAAATGCACTTACTGTAAGTCACTCTGGATAAGAACATCTGTTAAATGACTCAAATGTAAAATGTAAATATTTTACAAACAGATTTCATATTATTGTAAAAAAAATATATAATATTGATGTCCTAAATCATGTCCTTTATTATTTAGTTGAAATGATGTGGAAACAACATTGATTTAACCAGTGTGTTCCCAGTGGGAAGTGATAGGTTTGAAGCAAATACATGTCGGTCATTGATCAACCCCATGCCATGATTAGATAGTGAAAACACACACATCTTTCATAATGTCTTTAAACAACAAAAGCAAATTTACCAATATTTCTGAAAACTGATATATAGCATTTTGGAATGAAACTCTTCAAATACAGTGATGGATTGCAAAGTAAATTGACCATCAGCAGGCAGGGGAGAAGCTGCAAATAGTTCCTTTTCATCTTTACCATCATCACATTCCTATTCATTGTCACTATCACCATAACTCACTCTCCTGATGAGTCGTGGCTGATGGGCACATTGTATAGACCTACTCTATAAACTGAGGTTAACTAGACATAATTTGGCTCTGTGGTTGTCTAACCATTACATCTGCTTCTAATGTTCCACTCAGCATTTTCTAACCACATGAATTAAACTGCATCATTTCCATAAATGTTTTAATTTCCCTATGGGACCTTTAGACAGTGAATTTGCAGTGCCACCATTGTTCTCACTGTCTGTAGTACTGTCTCATACTATACCACGAAGCATCCGCAACGCTGGCGACATACATCTCTCAAACAAGCTGAGACACAAAGACAAACCTTCGATTTTTTTACTTTACCAAAAATGTTACCTATTGTACAGTGCCTTGCGAAAGTATTCGGCCCCCTTGAACTTTGCGACCTTTTGCCACATTTCAGGCTTCAAACATAAAGATATAAAACTGTATTTTTTTGTGAAGAATCAACAACAAGTGGGACACAATCATGAAGTGGAAAGACATTTATTGGATATTTCAAACTTTTTTAACAAATCAAAAACTGAAAAATTGGGCGTGCAAAATTATTCAGCCCCTTTACTTTCAGTGCAGCAAACTCTCTCCAGAAGTTCAGTGAGGATCTCTGAATGATCCAATGTTGACCTAAATGACTAATGATGATAAATACAATCCACCTGTGTGTAATCAAGTCTCCGTATAAATGCACCTGCACTGTGATAGTCTCAGAGGTCCGTTAAAAGCGCAGAGAGCATCATGAAGAACAAAGAACACACCAGGCAGGTCCGAGATACTGTTGTGAAGAAGTTTAAAGCTGGATTTGGATACAAAAAGATTTCCCAAGCTTTAAACATCCCAAGGAGCACTGTGCAAGAGATAATATTGAAATGGAAGGAGTATCAGACCACTGCAAATCTACCAAGACCTGGCCGTCCCTCTAAACTTTCAGCTCATACAAGGAGAAGACTGATCAGAGATGCAGCCAAGAGGCCCATGATCACTCTGGATGAACAGCAGAGATCTACAGCTGAGGTGGGAGACTCTGTCCATAGGACAACAATCAGTCGTATATTGCACAAATCTGGCCTTTATGGAAGAGTGGCAAGAACAAAGCCATTTCTTAAAGATATCCATAAAAAGTGTTGTTTAAAGTTTGCCACAAGCCACCTGGGAGACACACCAAACATGTGGAAGAAGGTGCTCTGGTCAGATGAAATCAAAATTGAACTTTTTGGCAACAATGCAAAATGTTATGTTTGGCGTAAAAGCAACACAGCTGAACACACCATATCCACTGTCAAACATGGTGGTGGCAGCATCATGGTTTGGGCCTGCTTTTCTTCAGCAGGGACAGGGAAGATGGTTAAAATTGATGGGAAGATGGATGGAGCCAAATACAGGACCATCCTGGAAGAAAACCTGATGGAGTCTGCAAAAGACCTGAGACTGGGACGGAGATTTGTCTTCCAACAAGACAATGATCCAAAACATAAATCAAAATCTACAATGGAATGGTTCAAAAATAAACATATCCAGGTGTTAGAATGGCCAAGTCAAAGTCCAGACCTGAATCCAATCGAGAATCTGTGGAAAGAACTGAAAACTGCTATTCACAAATGCTCTCCATCCAACCTCACTGAGCTCGAGCTGTTTTGCAAGGAGGAATGGGAAAAAATTTCAGTCTCTCGATGTGCAAAACTGATAGAGACATACCCCAAGCGACCTACAGCTGTAATCGCAGCAAAAGGTGGCGCTACAAAGTATTAACTTAAGGGGGCTGAATAATTTTGCACGCCCAATTTTTCAGTTTTTGATTTGTTAAAAAAGTTTGAAATATCCAATAAATGTCGTTCCACTTCATGATTGTGTCCCACTTGTTGTTGATTCTTCACAAAAAAATACAGTTTTATATCTTTATGTTTGAAGCCTGAAATGTGGCAAAAGGTCGCAAAGTTCAAGGGGGCCGAATACTTTCGCAAGGCACTGTACATCTGCAGGCCATAGACAAGTCCTTAAGATGGGGGTGTTGAGACATTTCAACTGTGTTTAAAAGGAAGAATGGGCATAATTTACATATATTGTTTAGAAACAGAAAGGCTGTTGACCAATAGTTTGTGCAACACTTGCATTGACACAGATTCTCCAGACACTGGCATTGCGATGGAGCTGAACAGCTCCAGGTTGCAACACAAATGACTCATCTCAGTCTCTTACAAGTGTACTATGGCTCCTTAGAATGTAGGACACTTCAAATATCACTGGTTTGATAGGCTCTCATTGACAATCGCATTCCTTTTAATCAGTGTGTATACCTTTCAAACCCATCGAATCATATTTGATTGAGAAAAGAGACAGAACAGCAAAATGCTGCCAAAGGTTGTGATCACAGACAAACTCACGCACGCAGGCACACACACACTGTCCGATACCATTAAAAATGTTATCATTAGACATCAGTTACATCAGTCAGGCTACTCTGAGGCAGGTATAGATATGTTTCCCTCTGACTCACTCTGACTCAATAGTATTCACCAGCATACACTGAGACACATCTTCACTTGCCATGTCTGTTTTGTTCGGAGACAGGGCTAGCCTAGCCATGCTGGAATGTCTATGAGGTCATAGACTCACACACAGAAATCATACTCTGTGAGTCACTGTATAATTGCCTGAGGAAATGAGGGAAGAGACCAGAGGATCCCATAATAAATTGACATGGTGTGTTTTTGAATGTATCCACATTGTCATTTTTTTCAATCAATCTCAGTATCCACATGATCATTTTTCAGTTCTATCTATTGTTCAGTTGCTTTATCTGGATAGGTTATAGTCCACAATGGATTTTCTCTCCGTAGTCTGAGTAATGGTGATGGTGGTGTTTTGAACAAATAATGCTGTCCCACAATCTCACACACACACACACACACACACACACACACACACACACACACACACACACACACACACACACACACACACACACACACACACACACACACACACACACACACATACACACACACACACACACACACACACACACACACACACACCTAACTGGACCCTGGGAACTGTTTTATAGTAGCCATCCCAATCATTTACTTTTCTTTAGTTAAAAAAATACAGTAGGTACTTCTAGACTAGAGTGTCTGTCATCCTCAACCCATAAAGAGTGGACTTGTTTCCATCGAGCCGCGTTTGCCTGGCTACACATCCACATCACTCCGGTCAACTGACGTTTCTTTGTAACGATCGATGGAGCAGCGGAATTAAATTCAGGGTGAGTCGTCAGGCAAGCGTTTCGTTGCACTCACGTCCCTCCCATTCAGTCAACTCTGTACGAGGCGTGCAGTCAAGCGTCTTCATAGCGCAAATCCCCATCACACGTCAGAGACGACATCATTATTTAAGGTTGAATCAAGTAGGGAAGAAAGTTTTGCGACAGACAGTGTTGCCAAGCAGCTCCTAGGTAGTGGACCTAGTTATTTCGCCCAGTTTATCGCCCAGTTCTTACGGATACTATTTTTATAGATCAGCAATGCCACACACCGTGACATTGAATGGACCCTCACCTTGGGGTTTTCGACTGGTCGGTGGAAGGGACTTCAGTACACCGTTAACTATTTCGAGGGTAAGTAAATGTATTCCCATGTATTTATTCTCATGTCGAAATAGGATTGCTTTACCCTCATAATGCGTTTGGGCTAATGTCTTTCATCTAGCCTAATTTGGCACCACCGCATAGGGTACTAGGGGGTAACTAGCCCCACCTAAGAACAATGTCTAATTGCTGACACAAAAAAAAGCAACGTTTGGAAAAAAATTGGTATGTGGTTAGGCAAATAAACTATAAAGGGAAATAAATGGCTACAGTTTACACTTTCTTTCTTTTTTCATGAAATGTTGTTTTAGAAAAGGGGCATTTAAAAAAATAATTTCTAAGTAAAACTGATTAAATGGATTTTAACACACTTGTGTGAAACCCTATGCCATAATCTTCTACCGGGGTAAATCATTGGAATGGAATATAAATAATACCATTAAATGACATTGGAATATAACATTTAATAACAATAACTTAACTCAGTGTAACATTAATGTGGCAACTCTCTTATGCTCTGCTATTGCACGATTGTAATTTGTACCTGTAGGTCACAAGTAAAGCTATCCCTAGTAAAATTGGAGCACAACTCATGAGCCCACATCCTGCACTGCTCACACCTTATCCAGTCCCCACTTGTGACTGAAAACAGGGGGAGAGATGCCAATTGAAAAGCTCTCTCTTAAAAACGTAGGTAGCTATCTAGCTATATGACATAAAATACTTTGTAAAATAGCTAAAAGGCTATAAAGTTGCATTAACTGTAACGCAATCCGTCACTAATGGAAACATTTACAACTGAAATTAAGTTGTGTTATCTTTTTTAATGTATTTTACCTCAGACGATCTGGAAATAAGATTGCTAGCTAGTACTCCTAGCATATTATGCTAACTAGCTAGCTGGCTAGCATTTTCTGCTAGTGAAGTTGCTAGCTAGCAAGTTAGCATAAACTAGCGCTAACTGGGCTAGTCATTTTCTAAATGACAGTTATAAACAGGGCTAGTTGGGGGTGTGTGTGTGTCTTAAAGCTTTCCTTCTTGTATATTAAAAACAAGTTATAAATCTAACCTCATTGGAATATATCTGCAAAAAATTTGATCAACTTATCACAAAATTGTTTTGTTGAATTATCTCCAAAAGTTGTGATGACACGGACATTTTATGTTAAGCAAGACCAGTAATTTTGGGACATCCTATGGTCTTTATATGAATTACAGGGGCGCAGTTACCCCAGGGGGCTAGTTACCGTCTACTACCCTAATTGTGAATTCAGATGGCTATTTGCCATGGAATAATACCAAAATGTATACAGATGGGGATCCATGTAATGCTTACCAGTCTAATGATCTAATGCACTCCTTCAAATTGAATAATAGAATATTAGTTTACATTTCTCAAGTTCTCCATTTTCTGATCCACATGTTTACATTTAATAATGGAAAACTGTTTTAAAATTCAAATTTTTCTACACTGTAAAATTGAGATTTTAATAGTTTTCGTTTGTAAAATATATATATTTTATTGGTGTGGCTGGGGAAACGGATGCTTTCTAAGTATGTGGTTCATTTGGACGCTACCACTTCAGTTTGGGGGGAGATTAGCCTTGCCTACACTATACAATAAAGTGGTAAATTAATGTGGTCCTTGGAGGCGAAGTTAAACACACACACCAGATATCCCCAAAGTAATGCTATGCCATTCTAACGGCCATGGTCAGGCCACCAAATTGAGTTTACTCTCTTCTTACTGTCACTGACTGGGAACACATGGAGTTGTGTGCATCGGTCCCTGCAGGCTGCCCTTCAAATTCGCTACAACGTTATCCTTAATCCCCTGTGCCTATACCAACACTTTGCATAGAGAGTCTAACAGCTAGGCCTAGCCTATTATGTTGAAACGAAAGGTTAATTTACAAATCTGTGCAAAATGGCATGGTCTTTTATGTACATTTCCAGTGAAGTAGCCTCATAGGTCTAGGTTTATTATCTTGTTAATGTAACCAAATGCACAGATTGCATCGAGAAGAATTGTGAGTCCCTGTCTGGCTCTCGGGCTACCCCCGAACCATTGTGATGGAAGACACCTTGCAGCCTGCATAGCCACGTCTGAGACAGCAATTTTATGGTCCATTATCATAGCCTGTTATAGGTCTAGAGTTGACACTAGCCTCTATACGATGATCAAGTAGCCTAAGTTTGCGGTATAGCTGAGACAAATGCAAGCCTATAATGGAGACTATGCCCCTGTTTTGAGATAACCTGTGCATCCTTCATTCGTCCCATCCTTGAAGACATCACCGATAGATGTGTGAAAGGATATTTTACGCTAGGCTACCAACCAAGTCATGTCGGACCAGTGATTAGACTATGATCATTGCTCATCATTGATCTAATATATACTGTATATTTAGATCAATGATTATTTCAAGAATGGGAGAATCCACCCATGAATATATTTAAATGGCGCCTATATGCTGCTTTGTAGGAGTGATCCATGAGTTGCCTCTCCTTCCACAGACACTTAAAATCCCTGCTTCTCTCCTCTCGCAGCTGTTGGATAGGCTGATAGGCCTATAATGCCGATATGCTATAGTCTAATTTACTTTCACTTGCCCACTTTAACCTACTGTTAGTCTACGGGTTATGGGTACTCAATCTAGTGGACGGCTGTAGGTTTAATCTTGGATTATAATGGGCTGCAAAATAGTGGTGTTGTAGAAAATTTGGAGGGCAGCTCGACATCGGACATATACACACTCATAGCTCCTGGTCTCCAGGATCACAAGATAATTAACCTACAGTCATTAGAAGGATAGTTGCCAGGGGGGGATACTGTTAATAAAGCACCATGGATAAGGTCCTTAGTTTCTTTTACACACTGATGTTTTGTTCCCCCCCTATTCTGAACGTCCCTCTCGTCATATAGACCGAGCTGTTAGACTTTTTAAGCTACTGTAGGCTATGCAAGGTATTTGTCGAGGCTACGCAGCAGAACTATGCAGCGAATATGGAGGGCAGACTGACAGGGGCTCAGTCCCAGGTCTCTTCACGGTCAGTGACAGTGCCAAGAGAGTTTCTTCATTTGGATGTGCTCATCGTGTATAATGTCCGTTTTGAGTGTACGCCTGCAATCTGAAGTTGCCAGGAGGAAACTTGGTGTGTGTGTGTGTGAACAGGGACACCTGTTGTTGCAACACAATCTCGCACTCAATTCTTGCAAATATGTACGAAAAGTATTTCAGCAGATTTTGTGCATTCTTGTGCGTTTTGTGTGACTTAATTCGTAGAAAGATACATACATTTATGTGTGACTTCATTTGAAAAATGAAGGGGGCAAACTTCGGAAAAATCTTTTGAACGTTTTTGGAGCAACGCATTTTGGGCAATGGTGTTCTTTGTTTGTGTCACACACTTATTTATATTAACAAACAAGCGTGTTTACAACCCAATATTGTTAATCAACCAGGTTGTCACTGAAATGCATATAATATAGTAGCTTTACATTTATATTTTTGATTATTAATGCCAATGCTCTTTTCCATTCTTGTTTTTGCTTAATACTTTGGGATACTGGTGCTATGTCGGATTTTATGAGGGTTGCCAGATTGGATTTTTTTGTTGTTACGATGAAGATATTTGATTGGGGAATGGGGATGCATTTTCATGTTGGGAAATTAATTCATCTATGAATGTGGGGAAACAGAAGACTTACAACAAAAAATCTGCTTGGTTTTAATTCCCCTGGTGTACCTGCATGGTATTTGCAACTATAACAAGTCGGGAATATGATCAACTATCAATATCATTGCAGTTAAACAGGTTAATGTAAAATAATGTATTATGTTGGCTTGCACTTACGACACTTCCAAGGCCGTTTCATGATATATCATGTTATATACTTAAGCTGTTGTAACAAGGTATATGCCAGCATTGTAGGCCTACTGCCTCTGCCCAAAGGCCTACTGCCTCCGCCCAGAGGCCTACTAGGCTTTCATGACAACGGCCATTAGAGCACACTTTGCCACGCATGAGCCCTGGTTCGCGTCCCTTTTGCAGCTTTCACTTTCTTCTTCTACACTGATGGCAGGGTTGGGATCACGTCCAGCTCACGTCTAGTTATGTGATCTAGTTGTGGGAAGCATTCTGTTTTTCAACATTGTGTTGGGTGTTATTGCATTGATATATCTGGTGAACAATGGATAAGCAACAATGGGCGTTACGGATCGAAGCAGTCACTACAGGTGTGATCAAAGTTTCCTGAAGCTAAATAGAAAGTGCTATGCTGTCTAATTTAACTAAGTACACTAACCAGTGTGGACCCAAAACAAACACATTCTACACATTTACAAACTATCTATTTCAAGTGTTATTACAACCATGGTGTTCTTTTGTTACTGAAGCTTATACATCTAATAATCTGACAATGATCCACATCATATGGGTAGACAAATAATGTAAGTGCAGCAAAACACAAATATCCTTTTTGTAGGATGCAAACCAGTAATATGAGTCACAGTTGGTCCATCCTGTTCTGATCTAATGAGATGGATGTAGGATTTTCTACGGCCTTGAATAGAGGACTTTCCCAGTAATAAAGTTCTTGAAATTTTCCAGATTGACTGACCTTCATACCTTAACATAATGATGGACTGTAATTTCTCTTTGATAATTTGAGCTGTTCTTGACATAATATGGACTTGGTATTTTACCAAACAGGGCTATTTTTTCTTTATTTATTTCACCTTTATTTAACCAGGTAGGCCAGTTGAGAACAAGTTCTCATTTACAACTGCGACCTGGCCAAGATAAAGCAAAGCAGTGCGACACAAACAACAACACAGAGTTACACATGGAATAAAAAAAACATACACTCAATTAAACAATAGAAAAAGTCTGTATACTGGGTGTGCAAATCAGGTAAGATAAGGGAGGTAAAGGCAATAAATAGGCCATAGTGGCAAAATAATTACAATTTAGCAATTAAACACTGGAGTGATAGATGTGCAGAAGATGAATGTGCAAGTAGAGATACTGGGGAGCAAAAATAAATAATTAACAGTATGGGGATGAGTTAGTTGGTTGGGCTATTTACAGATGAGCTATCTACAGGTGCAGTGATCTGTGAGCTGCTCTGACAGCTGGTGCTAAAAGCTAGTGAGGGAGGTAAGAGTTTTTGCAGTTAGTTCCAGTCATTGGTAGCAGAGAACTGTGGTGATCTGTGAACTGCTCTGACAGCTGTTGCTTAAATTTAGTGAGGGAGATATGAGTCTCCCGCTTCAGTGATTTTTGCAATTCGTTCCAGTCATTGGCAGCAGAGAACTGGAAGGAAAAGTGGCCAAAGGAAGAATTGGCTTTGAGGGTGACCAGTGACATATACCTGCTGGAGAGCGTTCTACGGGTGGGTGCTGCTATGTTGACCAGTGAGCTGAGATAAGTTGGGGCTTTACCTAGCAAAGACTTATAGATGACCTGGAGCTAGTGGGTTTGGTGACAAATATGAAGCGAGGGCCAGACAATGAGAGCATACAGGTCACAGTGGTGGGTAGTATATGGGGCTTTGGTGACAAAACGGATGGCACTGTGATGGACTGCATCTAATTTGCTGAGTAGAGTGTTGGAGGCTATTTTGTAAATGACATCACCGAAGTCAAGGATCGGTAGGATAGACAGTTTTACGAGGGTATGTTTGGCAGCATGAGTGAAGGATGCATTGTTGCAAAATAGGAAGCCGATTCTAGATTTAAGTTTGGATTGGAGATGCTTAATGTGAGTCTGGAAGGAGAGTTTACAGTCTAACCAGACACCTAGGTATTTATAGTTGTCCACATTTTCAGAACCATCCAGTGGAGCGATGCTAGGCAGGCGGGCAGGTGCAGGCAGCGATCGTTGAAGAGCATGCATTTAGTTTTACTTGCATTTAAAAGCAGTTGGTGGTTATGATATCATTTAGGACCTTGAGCGTGGCTGAGGTGCACCCATGACCAGCTCGGAAACCAGATTGCATAGCGGAGAAGGTACGGTGGGATTCGAAATGGTCAGTGATCTGTTAACTTGGCTTTCGAAGACCTTAGAAAGGCAAGGTAGGATAGATATAAGTCTGTAGCCGTTTGAGCCTAGACTGTCTCCCCTTTGAAGAGGGGGATGACCGCGGCAGCTTTCCAATCTTTGGGGATCTCAGACGATATGAAAGAGAGGTTGAACAGTCTAGTAATAGGGGTTGCAACAATTTCGGCAGATAATTTTAGAAAGAGAGGGTCCAGATTGTCTAGCCCAGCTGATTTGTAGGGGTCCAGATTTTGCAGCTCTTTCAGAACAGCAGCTATCTGGATTTGGGTGAAGGAGAAATGGGGGAGGTTTGGGCTAGTTGCTGTGGGGGGTGCAGAGCTGTTGACTGGGGTATGGGTAGCCAGGTGGAAAGCATGGCCAGCCGTAAAAAAATGCTTATTGATATTCTCAATTATCGTGGATTTATCGGTGATGACAGTGTTTCCTAGCCTCAGTGCAGTGGGCTGATGTGAGGAGGTGCTCTTATTTTCCATGGACTTTACAGTGTCCCAGAGCTGTTTGTAGTTTGTGCTACAGGATACCAATTTCTGTTTGAAAAAGCAAGCCTTTGCTTTCATAACTGCCTGTGTATATTGGTTCCTAACTTCCCTTCTGTATACCACCCCTACCTTGTCACAACACAACTGATTGGCTCAAAAATGAACTTTTAACAAGGCACACCTGTTAATTGAAATCATTCCAGGTGTCTACCTCATGAAGCTGGTTGAGAGAATGCCAAGAGCATGCGAAGATGTCATCAAGGCAAAGGGTGGCTTCTTTGAACAATCTAAAATATTAAACACTTTTTTGGTCACTACATGATTCTATGTGGGTTATTTCATAGTTATGATGTCTTCACTATTATGCTACAATGTAGAAAATAGTACAAATAAAGAAAAACCCTTGAATGAGTAGGTGTTCTAAAACATTTGACCTTAGTGTATCTGTTTTTTTTTTCTCCAATCTGGCAACCCTCATAAAACTCGACATAGCCTTGTATAAAATGCCTTATGAAATGGTGTAATGTACACTAAAAAGTGAGGACCTTATATTAAAAGCATTTAGAAGAAAATGGTGTAATGTAGGCTCCACGAAAAATGGAATGCTATAATATTATAATTATTTTGGTGACAACCTGGTTGATTAACAATATGGGGCTGTTAACCCATTTGTTTCTGTATATAAATACATGTGGGAGACAAAAAAGGCAGTGTAGAAGACCATTGTGCATTGCTCTAATAACTTTCAAAAGATTGTTCCGAAGTTTTTCACCCCCAAAATAATTTTCCTATGAATGAAGTGGCACGAAAATTGGTGTATTTTTCGACAAATTCAGTCGCACAAAAATGTGTCTTTTCACACCAATTAAGCCACACAAAAATGCACTAAATCTGTTGAAATACTTTTTGTACATATTTGCACGAATTGAGTGTGAGATTGTGTTGCAACTGTCCACCAGCTCATGCTTCAAAATGTATTGAAGTGTGCCAGACTCACCACTTTGTGTCGTTATGGCTGCTGTTTGTTAGCCCAAACACCCACAAAGTCTGAATCTATTAGGTGTTCTGTTCACTTTCCATTTATTATACAACTTGAAGTGGTGAGGCCCTCTTGCTTGGGAAAGTAGCCTAGTGTTGAATGAATGAAGTGTAGCGTGCTGCCATGCTTTCATTGTGAATTGTGACCATTACCACATAATTCTGCTCTGTCAAGAAGTCCCAAACAAACCTGCTACATTTTTGCTACATGACACAGGACAGACTGTCTATGTTGGCATATCTGTTGTACTTTTTTCAACACCCACATTATGATGAGGCTACTAACAAGACAATAGCTTACTGTGGGGGTCAAATTATATCAATATAATAAGCTTTAATACAGTATAATATCAATTTATAATACTATATAATATATATATTTATACATTTTCATAACTCACTAAAAGCTCATCAACAACCTTATGAGTCATATGGGTCAATTTCTAAGGTTCTGAAAGAGTCGGGGGGCCAGGAGGGGACTTGGCAGTAGCCAATAGTCAGTCAGGGTAAACAGTGGTGGCGTCCTGGAGTGTGCCGGGCGTTGACATTTGTTTTTCATCAGAGATTGTGGTGCTACTGAGGGATTCCAGGTGTTTTCTCAGCTGCAAGCCTCCAGACTCTTTAACTACCACTGCAACCATGGGTGTAATTGTTAGATTCACAAGGGGAGACTGACTTAAGTTCACTTGAAATAGCATCTTTCATGTTCTAGGCCAGATATTCCCAAACTGGGAATATCTTCACATTTTCAAACTATCCATTTATATTTTCCGATGGGGCTAGACATTTGGGTGAGTTTTTTTTCTCCCCTGTGTAGCCTCGTTTCACTGGAAAAAATTAAATGAAACCATCTAGTGTTCAGAAAAATAACAACAGAATTGTCACATTCTGACCATAGTTCTTTTGTGTTTTCTTTGTTTTAGTGTTGGTCAGGACGTGAGCTGAGTGGGCATTCTATGTTGTGTGTCTAGTTTTCCCAATTCTATGTTTGGCCTGATATGGTTCTCAATCAGAGACAGGTGTTAGGCATTGTCATTGGACATGATTTGGAAAAGCACTGACCTTTGTCTATATAAGGTCCCACAGTTGACAGAGAATGTCAGAGCAAAAACCAAGCCATGAGGTCGAAGGAATTGTCTGTAGACGTCCAGGACAGGATTGTGTTGAGGCACAGTTCGGGGGAGTGGTACCAAAAAATGTCTGCAGCATTGAAGGTCCCCAAGAACACAGTGGCCTCCATCATTCTTAATTGGAAGACGTTTGGAACCAGCAAGACTTCTCATAGAGATGGCCAACCCACAAAACTGAGCAATCGGGGGAGAAGGGCATTGGTCAGGGAGGTGACCAAGAACCCGATGATCACTCTGACAGAGCTCTAGAGTTCCTCTGTGGAGATGGGAGAACCTTCCAGAAGGGCAACCTTCTGCAGCACTCCAACAATCAGGCCTTTATTGTAGAGTGGTCAAACGGTAGTCACTCCTCAGTAAAAGGCACATGACAGCCCACTTGGAGTTAGCCAAAAGGCACCTAAATACTCTCAGACCATGAGAAACAAGATTCTCTGGTCTGATGAAACCAAGATTGAACTCTTTGGCCTGAATGCCAAGTATAACGTCTGGAGGAAACCTGGTACCATCCCCACGTTGAAGGATGGTGGTGGCAGCATCATGCTTTGAGGATGTTTTTCAGCGGCAGGGACTGGGAGACTAGTCAGGATCGAGGGAAAGATGAACAGAGCAAAGTACAGAGAGATCCTTGATGAAGACTTGCTCCAGAGTGCTCAGGTCTTCAGACTGGGGCGAAGGTTCACCTTCCAACAGGACAACGACCCTAAGCACACAGCCAAGACAACACAGGAGTGGCTTCGGGACAAGTCTCTGAATGTCCTTGAGTGGCCCAGCCAGAGCCCGGACATGAACCCAATCGAACAGCTCTGCAGCAATGCTCCCCATCCAACCTGACAGAGCTTGAGATGATCTGCAGAGAAACTCCCCAAATACAGCAGTGCCAAGCTTGTAGCGTCATACCCAAGAAGACTCAATGCTGTAATCACTGCCAAAAGTGCTTCAACAAAGTTCTGAGTAAAGGGTATGAATACTTATGTAAATGTGATGTTTCAGTTTTTATTTTTAATACATTTGAATGAAGAAAACAACTGTTTTTCTTTGTCATTGTGGAGTATTGTGTGTAGATTGATGCGTATCAATATGTGGAAAAGTCAAACGGTCTGAATAAATTCAGAAGGCACTGTATAAACCACAGTAGTTGCAGAGGGTCAAAGATCATATCCCCCAAGACATGCTGACCCCTAAACATTACAATAACAGGGGAGGTTAGCAGGTCTTGGGGGTATGATCTTTGACCCTCTGTAACTTTCTCACTTAACATTATTCACAATTTGTAATCATGGTAGCATCCGCATGAATGTAGAAGTGTTTAGAAACATATTCTGTTCTTATTTACAATAAAAGTGACTTCAAAATGACACACTACATTTTTTACCATTTACTTCTATTGGGCACAAAATAATCTGAAACACAACCAAAACCAACTGGAAGTGCACTCAACAAGTTTATAGAGTCACAAGCTTGTAGTCATTGCGTGTTAGGAATATGGGACCAAATACGACACTTATGACTACTTTAGTTATAAGAATCTTTAGGGGTTTCAATCATTTTGACCCTTACCCTTTGTTGCAGTTTAATTAGTATAAAATAATATCATTTCTGTTTTTTTGGCATATAGCTCAGTATTTTGAATAATTTATTTTAGAGTCATTATTGCTCATCTTTATTAAGGTTGTAAATCATTTCAATCCAGGTCCTCAGCAGCCCTCTATTTTACACAGACTGCAGATATGCCTTTGCGTATCTCTGAGTTAATGATCTAGAACACCTGCATTCTTAAACAATGAAATACTGGGTCCCAGTACACCATCCTGATTGCAATAGCTGGTTTGTAGGTGCTAATTAGGCTTGAGATGTGAGTGGGAAGTCCGTAGGACTCATGCATCTAAATTGCCAACCAAGGGAGCAAGCCAGATCTCTGATGTAATTGTCAAAGCATTTTGAAGGGATCTGCAGAAAATATCAGTTAAGGGATAAAACCTTGTTAAATCAATGTCAATTCAACTCCCATGCAAGAGGTGACATAAGTCAAGACCAGCTAATGGTGCTAATTCTTAAACAGAATTCCTCTTGGACAGTAGTTCACAACGCCATGTCATGGAAAAAAAAAAACTAAAATGTGTTTGTCGTTACGGATTTTTTTTACGAGTTTCCTTTAAAACGCTCCAGTCCAAGCTGTATGTCCTGTTGTGTGGTCCTGAAAATGGATGATTTCCCTAAAGATTCTCCTTTGGACATTTGACAAATAAGTTTCCCAAAGTGTTCTGCGTACCAACATTAGCTAGGAAGGCTATACAGTAGTAGGTCAATACACTTATGCCAAGGTCAGATCCTGTGCATACGATTTATCAGACCTTTTCTATATATTTGACATTTCAATCGATGTTCTTATGTATTTTCTCTTCTGAATGGGATCACTGATGTTTACTTTATCAGATAAATATTATCTGAACAGTTCTGTATTTGGAGTCTTCAATATTTGACTCCCAATATCTGAGTTTCCTTCTTTCAAATGCAAGGAGAGATTTACTTCACCGACATTTGGACTCTGTTATATTTTCCTTTCCTCTGAAGTTATCTTTTATCAGAGAAAGGAATGTATCTGGGTCCTTCTATGAAATGAGTGCCTTTTGGTAGAATTTGTGCACAAATATGTTGTATTAAATCAGGCATGGGCAACTTCAGTCCTTGGGCAACTTCAGTCCTTGGGCCTGATTGGTGTCCCCCTTTTTTGCCCCAGCAAAACACACCTGACTCCAATAATCAACTAATAATGATCTTCAGTTTAGGACGCAATTAGTTTAATCAGCTTTGTTTGCTAGGGATGGGGAAAAGTGACACCACTTAAGCCCCTGAGGACTGGAGTTACCCATCCCTGTATTAAATTAAGTGCCCTTTAAAATAGACCACATGGAAAATTCTATAAATCTGTTAAAAAAATAAAAAAAAATCAATAAAGACTTGCTGAAGTGCCAAAATTCTTCCTTTTGACGTCTCCCTCTAAGGATACTCTGTGACTTCTAGGAAGATTTTACCCACTTCACCACAACATTTCTCAGAGTTTTCACCATCATTGTAACTCTCTACTTATTTTGTTGTGTTGACAAAGTCATTTCTGACGATTATTGTTAATTTCATGTGATTAGTGATACATTTTAAGGTTAAAAAACAACAACCCTGTCTCTCATTTTAAGGTCAACCCTGTTATGTGAAATAAACTCCCGTTTTAATAGATGGGTTGGTTGTTTAGCAACAAAACCAACGTGGGTGCAACTATGGGGCAAAACAGACAGGGTTGGCTTAGACTGTTGACAACATGTAAACTATATTTAGTCTCTAAATGTTTATTGAAAACATAAATCAATTTGCACAATGAGCAATTGTCTGTAAGATACAAAGTTTCAGTTGTTGGTTTGCTAGCTAGCTAATTTGAGCCATATTAGCATAGACATTACATCAGTCAAAACACCTCAAAACAAGACCTGGTACTTGCGTGCATGGCCAAAGAGCTCTATTTTCATGTCATCCAACAAATGTAAATGCCTGGTATTTGCTAAACGGCATTGGCACTTGGATTGGAACCGGTGCTTTGGTCACATGACATGAAAATCTAGCTCTTTGACCTTGCACACCAGTTGTGAGTTTGGCGTCGAAGTGAGAATGCATGAGCAGAAAATAACTCCTTAACTACTGTAAAATATTGTGGTGGATATTTCATGTTTTAGGGCTATTTTGCTTCCACTGGTCCTGGTGCCCTTTTTAATGTCAATGGCATCATGAACTTTACCCAGTACCAGGACATTTTGGCCAAAAACATGGTTACCTCTGCCAGGAGGCTGAAACTTGGCCACCAGCAAGAAAATAACACAATTAACACTTCAAAATCCACAAAGAAATGGTTAATTGGCCACAAAACATTTTGCGATGGCCATCTTAATCTCCAGACTTGAAAACCCATTGAAAACCCGTGGTTTGAATTGAAGAGGGCAGTTCATATGTGCAGAAAATGGATATCAAGAATCTAGCAGGATTTTGTATGGAAGAATGTGTTCTCCAAATCATTAAACATTTTTGAAAAAGGCTCAGTGCCATTATCCTCGCAATTGAAGTATTTAAAGGTATTGAAAACAGGGGTGTCAATCATTTTGATCCCTACCTTTTTAAGAATGTTTTTTTATTGTTTATACTTGTTAAACAAAATCTAGAAAAAAAGCAATTAAGCAATTTCCCCATTTATTTGAACATTCAATATATACTGAACAAAAATATAAAAGCAACTAAAGTTACAGTTCATAATAAGGAAATCAGTCAATTGAAATAAATTCAGTAGGCCCTAATCTATGGATTTCACATGACTGGGCAGGGGCACAGCCATGGGTGGGCCTGGGAGGGCATAGGTCCACCCATTTGCGAGCCATGCCCGCCCACTGGGAAGCCAGACCCAGCCAATCAGAATTTGTTTTTCTACACAAAAGGGCTTTATTACAGACATAACTACTCCTCAGTTTCATCAGCTGTCCGGGTGGCTGGTCCCGCAGTTGAAGAAGCTGGATGTAGAGATCCTGGGCTGGCATGGTTAAAGTGGTCTGTGGTTGTGAGGCCGGTTGGACGTACGGCCAAATTCTCTAAAACGATGTCAGTATGCCAGTTGCATGCTCCCTCAAAACTTGAGACGTATTGTGTTGGGTTAAAAAGCTGCACATTTTAGAGTGTACTTTTATTCTCCCCAGCACAAGTTGCACCTGTGTAATGATCATGCTGTTTAATCAGGTTCTTGATATGCCACACCTATCAGGTGGATGGATTATCTTGGCAAAGGAGAAATGCTCATTAACAGAGATGTAAACACATTTCTGCACGTCATTTGAAAGAAATAAGCTTTTTATGCCAATGGAAAATGTATGGAATCTTTTATTTCAGCTCATGGACCAACACTTTACATGTTGTGTTTATATTTTTGTTCAGTATACAGTAATTCAGTATTTGAAATATATATTTTATACAGTCATTTTTGCTCATCTTTATTAAGGGTGTCAATAATTCCGGACCCCGCTGTACAGTAGATTATTCCTTTTTCCTTCTAGTTCCTCCTAAAATTAGATTTACAGGCCTTTCTCGTTCCCTTGCTGTTTTATGATCTGTGCTTCCCTAATACCATAGTGCTGAACACATTGTCCCTGTGCCACAAAGTTTTCTGTCTGTCACTGTGCCACATATCTAACAAGAGCCATGTGACATACAGCCAAATGAGATATACTTACATATTGTCGGCCAAGGCGTTCCTGCCGCCACTTCCTCCAGGTTTGAAAGACGTGACATGAGAACCTCTAGAATGAGGCACAAATAGCTGCCACTTCTATCAGCACTTAACGCGTTCAAAAAGGTTTCAATTACCTTCAAACAAATGGCAAATGAATGTGTACAATTCAGGCACATACTACCGTATTACTCAGTGAAGTGTCACAAAGAAAGGAGATGGATATTGGTCAATGGAGCGCAGAGGAGTGGACTTTCACTTGCAGAGGAAGGAACAGACATTCAGCTACACAAATTAGATTCAGAACATTACACGCAATGACTAACGCCGCGATCATACACGCAGCATAATGGGCGACGGCATTCTTCCTCGGCTGCATTGAAGATCAAGCAGGCTCTCCCTGGCCTTGCCTTCTCATTAAAGAAAGAGCCAATGCATTTACTCGACAGCTGCTCCATTGTTTATGGCACTGGCACATTTGAACCTCTTTGTTAGAGTGCAACAATCAAACGGCGTTGGGAATTTTGTAACCTAAAAAGTAATGATTTTCCCCAAATGTCCTCAAGGCCAAGGCAATAACCTTAGTTTCCATCATCCAACAAGCAAGCAAACAAAAGTGGTTGTTTGTCCGGTTGCCAGCATTATTCCTCTATTGCACCATGTGAGCCTGTATACAGCAAAGTATGTAGCCTTGCCTAACAGCCAATCGGGACCACAGAGTTAATGGTTCAGATGAATTTCGCCTGTATTTTGGCACACGATGATGACATGACACAATACTATGACCCTGCCCCTTTTCGCATCCCACCAAAACTGTTAATCTTGCAGTATCCTAAAAGAAACATACTGTATTTTGGGGCGGAGCTCAGTCTTTGGCAGGCCCCATGGCTTATCTGTGTGACATTATAATGTCATATGCTAATTACCGACAGAATGTGTTACTGATTAACTGTGTCATTCTGTAAAGGGACCACCTCATAGAGTGACTCAGATGGTTTAGATTGCTCCAGCAACGCACTGGATCATGATGCAATCAAAGTCAGTTAAATATGCCTAAGAAGGGGTCTGGACTCTGAAATGTTTTGTATTGCCGATAATTAAAGGCCTGTTGTGGAGATTTAGTGAGGGAACGTGAGTTAGTCACGTCTGGATGGCCATTCATGGCCTGACCCTTAGGTGGTCTTTGTCTCTCTGCAATAACAACACAACCTCCTACACTGTGACACAGCAGCAAAGCCACATCATCTACAACATACAGTGCATTCGGAAAGTATTCAGACCCCATTAATTTTTCCACATTTTGTTACGTTACAGCCTTATTCTAAAATGGATTAAATAAATAAAGTTCCCATCAATCGACACACATTACCCCATAGTGACAAAGTGAAACCTGTTTTTTAGAAATGATTGCAAATGTATTAATAATTAAAAACAGAAATACCTTATTTACATAAGCATTCAGACCCTTTGCTATGAGACTCGAAATTGAGCTCCGGTGCATTCTGTTTCCATTGATCATCTTTGAGATGTTTCTACAACTTTATTAAATTCAATTGATTTGACATGACTCGGAAAGGTAAACACCTGTCTATATAAGGTCCCACAGTTATCAGTGCATGGGAGAAGGGCCTTGATCTGGGAGGTGACCAAGAACCCAATGGTCACTCTGACCGAGCTCCAGAGTTCCTCTGTGGAGATGGGAGAACCTTCCAGAAGGACAACCATCTCTGCAGCACTCCACCAATCAGGCCTTTATGGTAGAGTGACCAGACGGAAGCCACTATTTCAGTAAAAGGCACATGACAGCCCACTTGGAGTTTGCCAAACCTGGCACACTACGGTGAAGCATGGTGGTGGCAGCATCATGCTGTGGGGATGTTTTTCAGCAGCAGGGACTGGGAGACTAGTCAGGATCGAGGGAAAAATGAATGGGCAAAGTATAGAGATCCTTGATGAAAACCTGCTTCAGAGCGCTCAGGACCACGGACTTGGGTGAAGGTTCACCTTCCAACAGGACAATGACCCTAAGCACACAGTCAAGACAACGCAGATTTGGCTTCGGGACAAGTCTCTGAATGTCCTTGAGTGGCCCAGCCAGAGCCTGAACCCGATCGAACAACTCTGGAGAGACCTGAAAATAGCTGTGCAGCAACGCTCCCCATACATTCTGACAGAGCTTGAGAGGATCTGCAGAGAAGAATGAGAGAAACTTACCAAATACAAGTGTGCCAAACTTGTAGAGTCGTACCCAAGAAGACTCAAGGCTGTAATCGCTGCCAAAAGTGCTTCAACAAAGTATTGAGTAAATGGTCTGAATACTTATGTAAATGTATTTTTTATTTGCAAAAATGTCTAAGAACGTGTTTTTGCTTCGTCATTATTGGGTATTGTGTGTAGATTGATGAGGGAAAAAAAACCTTTTAATACATTTTAGAATAAGGCTGCGATGTAAAAAAAAAAAAATTATAATAATATTGGAAGAAGTCAACAGGTCTGAATGCTTTCCAAATGAACTGTAGCTCTGTTTACTCAGACCTAGTCAGATCCCACGCCAGTGACCCCTCAGTTTACCGAAACTGGAACTGCCTGTGACTGAGAAGGGAGTCAGAGACTGTACATTTTGCATTTAACACTGAAACACATCTCAGCGATGAGTTTTTCATGGACAATGAATTTACGTGCATTTCTTCATATCAAAGCAAAGCACTGCTCAGTGTGCCAGCCTGCTCCCCTGTTGCAGAAGCACTTTTTCTCTGTAGATAATGCGAGGTGATGTCGATAATCTTCAGGTCATTGTTCAAATGCAATTTCATTTGCATAATGTGAGACATTAACATTGTTTTCACAGTTCATGTACTCAAATCGTTAAACAGTTGGCTGCCATTTATTTGATTTATTTTGTCAAAATGTTCTTTTAACACAAAGTTGTGTTTCAACCATTGGTTCCAATGATAATACATCCTAATGTCACTTGCAGACAGCATCAGGGTAATAGGCCATATTTGTTATGAGATCGCGTTGGGATTGCTCTTCTATAAAGATGAATGGTTGTGAGACACTTGAAGACAATGATTACAGAATAGTGCGTCTGACATTTTAACAAACTGGAGCTCCATTAGTTGTATGACCGGTTATTAAACCTCTTCCTTCGGCCTGATGTATAGATTGGTTTGGGTTCGGTCCAACAGAAAGTTTACATGTTGCAGGGGAGGTAAAATAATCCATTCATACGGGCAGGTCATAGAGTAAGACTGGCCTGGTTGTAGGAGGGGACGGAACATTGTGATGCTCTTGGTGGTTTTGTTTAACTGCCAAATCCAGATGTCCGGTGATGCAGGCACAGAAAGCGATGGGAGGATGGCGGGAGGGAGGGGGATCGTTATGGAAAATTGCTGTCATGTGTAAACAATTGTTTCTGTAAAGGTAAAATGTACCCAGAGGAAGGAAGAGAAATCTCTCTCTCTCTCTCTCTCTCTCTCTCTCTCTCAACCCCCCTCTCTCTCTCTCTCTCTCTCTCTCTGTCTCTCTCAACCCCCCCCCCTCTCTCTCTCTCAACCCCCCCCCCCCCCCCCCCCCCCCTCTCTTTCTCCCCCGCCCCTCTTATGGGGCCCAGAAAGACATCCACAGGGGCTTTGTATATATCTGGAGTGAGAGATGACGGAAAGGAACCAGCAATGTATCTCCTAGTATTAGACAGAGGCTAATGTGTGTGTTCTGATGGACAGCACTCATGGGCTTAGTGCATCTCAAATGGCACCCTATTTTGTATACATTGCACTACTTTTGACCAGAGCCCTATGGGTCATAGTCGTACCCTATATTTAACTAGGCAAGTCAGTTAAAAATACATTCTTATTTACAATGACTGCCTACCGAGGAACAGTGGGCCTTCTTCAGGGGAAGAACAACAGATTATTTTTTACCTTGTCAGCACGGGGATTCGGTCCAGCAACCTTTTGGTTACTGGCCCAACGCTCTAACCACTAGGCTACCTGCCGCCCTGCTATCACTGTATTAACACTCACTTCAATGTTGTTAAAAATTCAAAGTGTTCGAACTGCCAGGCTTACCAATAACGCTTTAAGTGTCTGCTTTCTAATTTTGCTGTGTCACTCACTGCAACTGGCAATAGAAAATGTAAACCTATAGTTCTGGGGTGGGTCGCATTACAGCCAGAATAGACTGGCTGTATTATTGTATTTTGGCTGGGTGTGGCACTTCCACCCTAATATTTTCTCTTTTGTTTGGTGGTAAGGTGACACCGGGCAGTAAGGCAGCACAGGGGGACCTGTGTCCTGGAGACACCATCCTGGTCATCAATGGGGACAACACAGAGACCATGACACACATGGAGGCCCAGAACAGGATCAAGGCCTGCATTGGGGAGCTCACACTGGCCATCTGCAGGTATGTCTATATGGGAGTGTGACTGTGGGCTCTATTTGAACAAACATAACGCCATGGTAAATCTATGCGTACGCGGTAGCACTATAGGTTCAGGGCAGACATATTTTTGCTATTATCACTATAATCGGTGCACTTGCTGGTGTTGGCGCAAAAGGGCTGGGTTTTAATGAATAAACAAGTTGTGGGTGAATTAAGGCTTGGCCCCTCACTGGCCAATCAGAACATGCTCCATGGTGAAATATATATACTTTTTTTTAACTAGGCAAATTAGTTAAGAACCAATTCTTATTTACAATGACGGCCTACACCGCCCAAAACCGGTCGACACTGGGCCAGTTGTGCTCCGCCCTATGGGACTCAATCACTGCCGGTTATGATAGAGCCTGGATTCAAACCAGGGTGTCTGTAGTGACACCTCTAGCACTGAGATGCAGTGCCTTAGACCGCTGCACCACTCGGGAGCCCAAATATGTGGCTGCTTCAGGTTGTGTATTTATGGTCTTTTATGTATGGTCTTGAAATCAACTCAATTTCCAATGTTAGTCCGCTATAGTTTGTTAAATGGCGTAAAGAAATGAAATAACAAAATCTAGACCTATCCCATTTTTGCTAAATAGGTTCATTTGAACCCATTTGCAGTCCACTTTGTTCTAAGTAATTGCATGGTTTCAATAGCATTCGCACTGATATAGGGGCTAGACCTACTGTAAATTGCATTATGGCTGAGCATGGACATGCCAAACATTGTCAATAAGCAAGGTTAAATTAATTATTGATAAGGCCTAAAAAGAGAATTCTAATCAAATTCTATTCAAAACGAAATAACAACTTGTTTTAAATAGGCTGTCACACTTATAGGCACCATCATTTCTCCCCATGGAGAAATGCATAGATAAAAAGGGAATGTCAGCTCACTGTTTTACTCCTTTCAAACTTGATATTAATAAAGCTTTGGTTATTAAGATTTATTTCCAAGTGGTCTCAGGAGCCAAACCCTTTATCGACAGTCTTGACTACTTTGCGATTGCATTGGGCAGATAAAAAAATGCCTTAATTGAGAGCCTTCATTTTAATCCCCTGTCCAGTGTCTGTGTTCTTTTGCCCATCTTAATCTTTTCTTTTTATTGGCCAGTCTGAGATATGGCTTTTTCTTTGCAACTCTGCCTAGAAGGCCAGTATCCCGGAGTCGTCTCTTCACTGTTGATGTTGAGACCGGTGTTTTGCGGGTACCATTTAATGAAGCTGCCAGTTGAGTACTTGTGAGGCGTCTGTTTCTCAAACTAGACACTCTAATATACTTGTCCTCTTGCTCAGATGTGCTCCGGGGCCTCCCACTCCTCTTTCTATTCTGGTTAGAGACAGTTTGCACTGTTCTGTGAAGGGAGAGGTACACAGCGCTGTACGAGATCTTCAGTTTCTTGGCAATTTCTTACATGGAATAGCCTTCATTTCTCAGAAGAAGAATAGACTGATGAGTTTCAGAAGAAAGTTCTTTGTTTCTGGCTATTTTGAGCCTGTAATCGAACCCACAAATGCTGATGCTACAGCCACTCAACTAGTCTGAAGAAGGCCAGTTTTATTGCTTCTTTAATCAGTACGACAGTTTTCAGCTGTGTTTAGCATATTTGCAAAAGGGTTTTCTAATGATCAATTAGCCTTTTAAAATGATAAACTTGGATTAGCTAACACAACGTGCCATTGGAACAAAGGAGTGATGGTTGCCGATAATGGGCCTCTGTATGCCTATGTAGATATTCCATAAAAAATCTGCCGTTTCCAGCTACAGTAGTCATTTACAACATTAACCATGTCTACACTGTATTTCTGATCAATTTACACTTAAACAACACAATGTAACTCCAAGTCAATCACACTTCTGTGAAATCAAACTGTCCACTTAGGAAGCAACACTGATTGACAATACATTTCACATGCTGTTGTGCAAATGGAATAGACAACAGGTGGAAATTATAGGCAATTAGCAAGACACTCCCAATAAAGGAGTGGTTCTGCAGGTGGTGACCACAGACCACTTCTCAGTTTCTATGCTTCCTGGCTGATGTTTTGGTCACTTTTGAATGCTGGCGGTGCTTTCACTCTAGTGGTAGCATGAGACGGAGTCTACAACACACACAAGTGGCTCAGGTAGTGCAGCTCATCCAGGATGGCACATCAATGCGAGCTGTGGCAAGAAGGTTTGCTGTGTCTGTCAGCGTAGTGTCCAGAGCATGGAGGCGCTTCCAGGAGACAGGCCAGTACATCAGGAGACGTGGAAGAGGCCGTAGGAGGGCAACAACCCAGCAGCAGTACGGCTATCTCCGCCTTTGTGCAAGGAGGAGCAGGAGGAGCACTGCCAGAGCCCTGCAAAATGACCACCAGCAGGCCACAAATGTGCATGTGTCTGCTCAAACGGTCAGAAACAGACTCCATGAGGGTGGTATGAGGGCCCGACATCCACAGGTGGGGGTTGTGCTTACAGCCCAACAATGTGCAGGACGTTTTTCATTTGCCAGAGAACACCAAGATTGGCAAATTCGCCACTGGCGTCCTGTGCTCTTCACAGAGGAAAGCAGGTTCACACTGAGCACATGTGACAGACGTGACAGAGTCTGGATTCGCCGTGGAGAACGTTCTGCTGCCTGCAACATCCTCCAGCATGACCGGTTTGGCGGTGGGTCAGTCATGGTGTGGGGTGGCATTTCTTTGGGGGACCGCACAGCCCTCCATGTGCTCGCCAGAGGTAGCCTGACTGCCATTAGGCACCGAGATGAGATCCTCAGACCCCTTGTGAGACCATATGCTGGTGCGGTTGGCCCTGGGTTCTTCCAAATGCAAGACAATGCTAGACCTCATGTGGCTGGAGTGTGTCAGCAGTTCCTGCAAGAGGAAGGCATTGATGCTATGGACTGGCCCGCCCGTTCCCCAGACCTGAATCCAATTGAGCACCTCTGGGACATCATGTCTCGCTCCATCCACCAACGCCACGTTGCACCACAGACTGTCCAGGAGTTGGCGGATGCTTTAGTCCAGGTCTGGGAGGAGATCCCTCAGGAGACCATCCGCCACCTCATCAGGAGAATGCCCAGGCATTGTAGGGAGGTCATACAGTCACGTGGAGGCCACACACACTACTGAGACTCATTTTTACTTGTTTTAAGGACATTACATCAAAGTTGGATCAGCCTGTAGTGTGGGTTTCCACTTTAATTTTGAGTGTGACTCCAAATCCAGACCTCCATGGGTTGATAAATTTGATTTCCATTGATAATTTTTGTGTGATTTTGTTGTCAGCACATTCAACTATGTTGTGGCAGCGAGGCAGGTCGTTATTGCGTTGAACTAGTTAACTGTAAGGTTGCAAGATTGGATTCCCCGAGCTGACAAGGTGAAAGTCTGTCTTTCTGCCCCTGAACGTGGCAGTTAACCCACCGTTCCTAGGCCGTCATTGAAAATAAGAATGTGTTCTTAACTGACTTGCCTAGTTAAATAAAGATTAAATAAAGGTGTAAAAAAAAAAAAAAAAGGCAAATCGGCGCCTAAAAATACAGATTTCCGATTGTTATGAAAACTTGAAATCGGCCCTAATTAATCGGCCATTCCGATTAATCGGTCGGCCTCTAGTTGGAACATTACTGCCGGGCTTCCATTCAGCCACAAGAGTATTAAGGTCGGGCACTGATGTTGGGCGATTAGAGGTCTAAGGCACTGCATCACAGTGCTAGAGGTGTCACTAAAGACCCTGGTTCGATTCCAGGCTGTATCACAACCGGCCGTGATTGTGAGTCCCATAGGGCAGCGCACAAATGGCCCAGCATCGTCCGGGTTAGGGTTTGGCCGGGGTAGGCCATCATTGTATTTAGGAATTTGATCTTCACTGACTAGCCTAGTTAAAAAAAGGTTAAATCGAATTTTCTTTAAACAATAATTTGACCTGGCTCGCAGTCGGCTTTCCAATTAATCCCAAAGGTGTTCAACAGGGTTAAGGTCAGGACTCTGTGCTGGCCAGTCAAGTTCTTCCACACCGATCTCAACAAACCATTTCTGCATGGACCTTGCTTGGTGCACGAGGGCATTGTCATGCTGAAACAGGATTAGGCCTTTCCCAAACTGTTGTCAGAAAGTTGGAAGCACAGAATCGTCTAGAATGTCATTGTATGCTGTAGCGTTAAGATTTCTCTTCACTGGAACAAAGGGGACTAGCCCGAACCATGAAATACAGACCCAGACCATTATTCCTTATCCACCAAACTTTACAGTTGGCCCTATGCATTCGGGCACGCAGAGTTATTTTGGCATCCGCCAAACTCAGATATGTCTGTCGGACTGCCGCTGAGCTCTCCAGGAAGTCCATTATACTGCCAGTGTTTGTCTATGGAGATTGCATGGCTGTGTGCTCGGTTTTATACACCTGTCAGCAATGGGTGTGGCTGAAATAGCCAAATCTACTAATTTGAAGGGCTGTCCACATAGTTTTGTAAATATTGTGTGTAATGCTCTTTTCAATCACTTGTGGAAGCCAGTCAAAGTGATCAATTCTCTACCCCAACAGAGCACCCTTGCATCACATCCAGTAAGGCATACACATTGTGGCAGAGCATGGACTCCTACATGGACAGTTAGATTGATATTGTATATTCAGCAGCTTATGATGGGTGAAATGGCTTTTTCCACTGCTTACAGCAATGTATAATTCTTAGTTCAGGAACATTGGGGATGAGTCTTTGGTATTGGAGAGGACAGGAGCATTATGATGTAATGCAACACAGCAAATTCTCTATTTCAATGGAAATCGTCAGTCTAAACAGCCAGTTGTCATTTAGAAGGGAGAACTCAGAAATGGGATTGAAGCAGAGTGGAAGATTAGTATTTTTCTCAGCTTTCCAATAGACAGTTTGAAACTCCCAGATGAGAAGAATAGCCTACTGCGGTTTGGAATAGGTTTGGGATGACAACAGATCCAGGATGAAAATGTCCTCTTTCCTTCTAGGGTAGTGAAGGGAACATTAGACCCAGAATGGTAATAATCGTCAGCCTGGAGCAGACTTTGCACATGCAATGGAAAGGAAAGGAGAATCAGCCTGATTTCCACATCCATGGGTAACCTGATCCATCAGATGAGCAGGAGACATGGAGTTGTGTTTGTTCTCAATGTTTTATCCTGTCAGAAGAAACTTTCCGTTTTTGTGTAGAATCCAGAATGTGCTTTCCCTCTAAATGCTCCGGCCTCTCTGTGAAGCGGTCCGTAAATCAGAATGAGCGTTAAGTGGTACAGTATATCCACATAGGAATATGACATTTATTTAAGGATACACGAGGTTGAGTTTAGTGCAATCTCGAGTGGGAACCGAAAGGTCCACTGCTGTAGAGAGCCACAACACAAGGTAAGCGATGTCGAGTTTACATAAAGGTACTTTCATGCTTTTAAACAGATCTTGACTGATCTTGAATCATAACCTGCATCAATCAAAATGTATCTTTATTTTATTAGCCTCTACCTCATGAAATTCATGCACTTTTAAATCGGTCATGAGCAAATGATTAGGGAAATCATAACTGGAGATTAGAGATGGAATGCCAGCCAACCACTCCGGCAGGAGCAAAAAAGTTAATGCTTTTTCGCATTCTTTACTATTCTCCACGGCAAAATGAGAACATTTGAAATTCAGGTCACATGACGGCATGGTGAACACAGCAGCAGCCCCGGTATTTACTGGTATGTGACCTTTTTCACTACACCATTGGGTAATTGCTGTTGGCCTGGGCTGCTGAATCCAGGGAGTGTGTGTTGCGCAGATGAGTATGTACCCTTTGCTCCAACCCCAGATGCTAGCATACATGTGCAGTTAGTTTCAGCGAGAGGTATGAGGGAGTGAGCAAGGGAGTGAGGGAGCGAGAGCAAGAGAATCCACTTGGGCATAAGAATGTTATTTTGCGGCCCAGATTTTACCTGTGTGTGTGTAGATGGAAATTCAATTACAAAGATTGCATGCATCATGTAGTTTAGCTTTGGATTTCTCCTAGGCCTAGAGGATATAGGGCACTTCAAGTCCTTCACTTTATGTCATGTAAAAAAAATATATATTTTAACTGCATGTAACCTCAGTCAGTTGGAAGACAGAAGGGAAATTCCATTCACACTTACTTTAAGCACAAGGGAGGGGAGATTTTGCGTGTCTCAATACGGATAAAGCTGACTTGATTGATTTCTTGACAACAGGAATGTTGTGCTATATGTATAATGACTTGGGTAATGTTTACTGGAGAGCATTGAACTAGTGCAACCAAAATGAAGTTCTATTTTTGTTTGGAATGACCAGAAGAGGCAGGGGCCAAGTTGACTAACCCAGAAAATAATATTTTTGAGAACAACAGACCGAGCCCTCATTAAAAGTCTAAGCTATGAAGGACTCAAACTGTCAGGCTGCTGAGGCCTGTAATTTTCTGGTGCTGCCATTGGATAAATACTGTATATAAGCCTACAGGTCTGCTCGTGAACCCAAATTACATTGGTTGCAGCGGAGCTTGAGGCACTTATGTACAAGAATGTCTTACTTACGCCACTGAATTCATTACTTTCATTACCTTATTTTTGAAATAGTTTTTTCTTAACCCGTTTTTAAAGCAACTATGAGCCCTTGGTGGCTGATCAGAGAGCCTCATGAAAGCAAGAGTCAAATAAATAAATGTTCAAAAAACCTGGGCTTGGAAGAGCATCTGTTTTTGGAAATGACACTGCCTCTGAATCAAGAAATAGTGTTATTAATGCATTTGTCACACAGCAGTTGGAAGGAGAGAGGAGGAGGAGGAGGAAGAGAGCAACAGACCAGCTTTAGTAGAGCTTGACACTGAGTCACCACTTCAACCCATCCAACTTTGCTGCTCCATTTCCAGTCCCTGACAGGTTCCCTCGGGCCTGCGCTGTGAGGTAAAATGGCTCTGCTAAGTTCGGCATTTCTAGCAGCCTGATCAAAAGGTTGTTTCTAAACAGGCCCTGCTTCAAGTTCACTGTGGTGTCAGTGCCCGGCGGACAGAAACCCAGCAGGCCAGGGTCTTATTGAAACATGCCACGTTTCCCTTAGATGGCCTGTATATCTTCGGCCTATTGAGTCTCAATGAAGACATGGACCGGCTGTGGCGAATCTCACCTCCCAACCCCTGAGTCTTCCCTCCTCACGCCCACACTCCTCTCCCCCTTTTACTCTCTGATCCTTCCTCACGCCCACACTCCTCGCCTCCTTTTACTCTCTGATCCTTCCTCACGCCCACACTCCTCGCCTCCTTTTACTCTCTGATCCTTCCTCACGCCCACACTCCTCGCCTCCTTTTCCTCTTTCCCTTGAAGAAAGCAGTGGTGGTTGCAAAGAGCTGCGAGACAGACAACGGTTTTTCATTTCCACGAGTGGTCAGAGCCTGTGGAAAGAGCCCTGCTGGGCTGGCAGGTTCAACATAGAGAAGTAATGAGACCTGAGGAAGGAGAGAGATTGTAGGGAGATTGTTATTTAATGCTGCTCTTTAATTGTTTATTCTTGTCTCTTACTTTTTTTGTGGTATTTTCTTTAAACTGCATTGTTGGTTAAGGACTTGTAAGTAAGCATTTCACTGTAAGGTTGTATTCAGTGCATGTGACAAATAAGATTTGATTTGATTTGAGAGAGAAACAAAGAGAGACAGAGCGAGAGAGAAAGATAGCCTGGTGGAGGTGCCTCTGTTTCCCTGGTCTGACTGCCTGGACAGTGAGTCAGAGCTGAGGAATTATGAATGGGACAGGGATTGTAAATATAGTACTCCTACTAGGAAAGAGAAGAAAAAAAACAGCCAAAGATAGGGAAAATCCCTCCCCTGTCCTCCACTTCTGTTGTGGTCGTAAATGGCACATCAAGGGAGCCGGTGGAGTCGGGAGGGGAGACTACAGCTCTGCTGCAGTCATTGATATTGTCATCTCACAGACCAACAATCTACTAAGTGACCGCCAGGTCTGGTGAGAAGACCACATACGTGTGGTTTTAAAAACCACTTTGTCTCCGAGACCAGAGACGACATTTGATCTCGTCTCATATTACACCAATAACGAAGTAGCAGCTTGATGGTTTTGATTTATAACAGTGTATTATTAAAAAACTGGTTTCAGTTAGGGATCAAGAGGAGTTGAGATGCATTTGATAACAGGGAGGCCTCAATCTGGCAAGAGGTAATGCTGTTGATCAGCATCTTGGTCTGAGGGTAGTAGTCAATGCAGCATGAAATCCCTGCACAGCCAAAATAAACCATCCACATCCACCGCCTCAACCAAATCAGGAAATTAAAAACCAGCAGAGTCAGACAGCGGAAAATCTGACCGAAGGGAAGGTTTGTCGAAACTCATAATGATACCCTGACACTGGGCCATTTCATTTGAGAGACTTCTATCGTCTTTATTCGACAGTTATATACACACACACTCTTATTTATGAGCAAGGGGAGTAGGAGAAGGATATTCAATTTGACGTAAAATAAAAGCGTGCTCATTGACCAGTTGTCTCTTGGCACTGGAGGCCAGCGAGGAGAGAGTAAAAGGCCGTTGGTCTGCACAGCTCTGATCACTCGCAGACCGTCTCCACTAATCCCTCACACACTGACTCAATATTGGAGGGACACGCTAAACTGGATCACGAAAAACAATATGCTCCATTGTGCCTGTCCTATTGGTGCGTATCACAATGTCTGCTGCCTACTCCGTCAGTCTCTCTGCCTCTCAAACGTTTCCACTCATAAATCTACACTACATGACCAAAAGTATGTGGACACCTGCTCATCATTCATCACTCCAGAGAACGTGTTTCCACTGCTCCAGAGTCCAATAGTGGTGAGCTTTACACCACTCCAGCAGACGCTTGGAATTGCGCATGGTGATCTTAGGCTTGTGTGCGGATACTCATCCATGGAAACCCACTTCATGAATCTCCTGACGAACAGGTATTGTGTTGACCTTGCATCCAGAGGCAGTTTGGAACTCGGTACTGAGTGTTGCAAATGAGGACAGATGATTTTTACACGCTTCAGCACTCGGTGGTCCTGTTCTGTGAGCATGTGTTACCTACCACTTCGAAGCTGAGCCGTTGTTTCTCCTAGATGTTTCCACTTCACAATAACAGCAATTGTCTATGGAGATTGCATGGCTGTGTGTCTAATTATATACACCTGTCAGCAACGGGTGTGGCTGAAATAGCCGGGTCCACTTATTTGAAGGGGTGTCCACATACTTTTGTATATATAGTGTATGTCCTCCTTGACATGTTCTATGGTTCCTTGTATTAAAGCAAATGTAATGTGCCACCAATTGACTTACTCAATAGAGCATTCATAATATGAATTCATATTATGTATCCAAGGAAACAAACATCCTGGGATATAAAGTGTTGTATCCTTGGAAAAGAGGGAGGGAGGGTTGGATGGATGTCCTAGGCATAGATCGTCCCACTCTGTCTGCAGCTCATCCATCAAACACTTACCCATAAAGCAGCCTTGATACGAACACCTCTGTGATAATTTCTGAGGCATTGCCTCACCCGCCACAGCCATGCCAGCTGAATCCGGAGTGACCTCATCCTTCAGTTGTGAAATTTCCACTAGTGGAGAACTGAGGCCTCATTGTTGCCTCCTGCTCCAGAGGCCTGCCTGCGTTCACGGACGTAGGTGAGACTACTGACCGACTAACCAGGTAAAGGAGTGGAGGAAAACACGTCTTTGTTCCTCTACACACGCACATTGCACTCTGCTGCCTCGCTGGGGCCATTGTGATGTCATGACATTGCCCTTTTGAAAGCTGAGCGGTTGGCCCATATACTGTAACAGCAAATGGTCTAGCAACGAGACCCCCCCCCCCCCCCCCCCCCCCCGACATGATTCAGGAATTTCAAAAAGCATTACAAACTACTCCCTCAGAAGTCTGTTTTTCTATGTGGAGGCGATAGTCATTTACTTCCCCCTTCCCAACGGTGTGCCATTAAACAAGCTATATAATGCCATTTCATTTGTATTGCACGTTTTTACTCCCCTATGGTTTCATAGGAAGTTCTAAATCTTGCTGAAGCAATTTTCTCTCCATGTCTGGGGTATGGAGCGCAGGCCATACATTAAGACTAGTCTATTGTATTAACACAGGAAAAAAGTACAATACAGTATAAGAATTGCAAAATATTTTGTATTTACAGTACATGGATTGGCCCAGCCATGATAGGCAAAATACTTTGTGATAAATGAAAGACAATGGGGTTTATTGTACAAAGTCACCTGATACAGAGCACACAATAATTTTTTGACCCCTTTACCATCCTGTTGTTCACTCGGATGGCTGTCTCAGCATGGTGAACTAAACTAATAACAAGGAATACTGTGGGATTACGCTACAAATATCTGTGCCTGTATTCGTGTTAGACACAGTACAGGAGATTGGGACTAAGATTTTCTCTGCATTTTTGTCAAAATTGAGTTATTGTCATAGTCTTGTTCTGTTCAATGTTATCTACCTTCAGTGCCTTCAGAAAGTATTCACACCCCTTGCCTTATTCCAGATAAATTTAAATGTCTTGAGTCAATAAGTATTCAACCTCTTTGTTATTGCAAGCCTAAATAAGTTCACTAGTAAAAATGTGCTTAACAAGTCACATTATTGTAAGGTTCTGTATTTATTTTCTTAGTCAACCTTGTGTTCTGTTTCTTTGTGTTCTTGAACGTAGCCCTGTCTTTAATTTTTGTTCATTGATTTCACCTGTGTTAGTTACTCACCTGGTCTCATCAGCTGCTATTTAGTTCAATTCATTCTGTTTGTGCCTTTGAGGTATTGTTCGTTTTGACTCTACATAAAGCATTTTCTTAGCTTGTTTGTGAGAACCAGTTATAGCCTTCAGTCCTACTTTTGATTCCCTGCCTGTTTGCCTACCTGTGTATGACCATTGCCTGCCTGTGACCACGATTCCTGCCTCCTGCGAAGGCAAAATAAACACCTGCCGCGCTCTATGCGTGAATCTACAAATTTTTCTCTCTGAGTATTCATTACAGAATACCTCACCTAAAAATGGAATGGATTCAGCGGAGCTACAGTGGCGCCTAACCCAGCAAGAGGAGCATATGGTGGAAATCTGCCTTTTTCTCTGCCAGCCTATCCCTACTCCTCCGATGCCAGTTATCGTAACCCATAGCCCTCCTCCATTCATATCCATGCCTGGAAAATATGACGGTTCACCTGGGAAATGTCAGTGATTTCTGATACAATGCAGCAAATATATTGAGCACAACCCCACTAACTTCGCCACTGACAAGAGCAGGTTGGATTTTGTTGTCTCTAATCACAGGCAAAGCCCTGGATTGGGCCACCACCATACCACCAACAGCACAGAACTCGGATCCGAGACCCATTTCCACACTCTCGTCAAAGAGGTATTCGCTCACTCTCCCTCAGGTCGTCCTATAGGAGACCTCCTCATAGAACTTCAACAAGGATGCAATTCAGCTGCCGAGTATGCCCTCGAGTTCCGCACCATGGCTGCAGGGAGTAGATGGAGTGAGGCTGCTTTACTTACTGTCTACCGACAAGAGCTCAACGGGGAACTTCAGGCGGAGCTGGCCTGTGGAGTCGTTCTTCAAGATTTAAATCAATACATTCCTATGTCCATCTCCATCGACCACTTCATCACCAACGAACTCTGCCACCCAGGAACCCGAAACCTTCTCTTTCCATGATTTCTCCTGTCCGAGTCTTCCAGAGCCCATGCAGTTGGGCCATGCTCCTCTCCCGTGTATCGAACGTCAAAGGCGGATCCAAGAAGGGCTCTGCCTATACTGTGGAGGGAAAGATCATCTACTCAGCCGTTGCTCTGTTCTCTCTCCCCCCTCCCCCCCCCAACATAGAGATGAGAAGGGTCCCTCTGCTGCCATGCAGGTAGGAATGTCCTTACTTCCAAATATCTCCCAGAAGCAATTCTCCACCCCAGTATTGATAACCATGAAGGGGGTTACTAAGTGCATAGATGGCTTGATAGATTCAGGAGCAGCAGGTAATTTTATTGATTACCAGCTAGCACAAGAGCTTGACATTGATCTAACACTGTCACCCCTCCTTTAAGGATTAACACCCTGGACAGGCAGCCATTGGGCACGGGCTTCATTATACACATGAGTGTGTCACCCTCCATACCATCTGAATCCACCCAGTACAGCAAAATGAAGGCCTCCACTCTGCCACCACATCACCCAGGGGGACTGTGCTATTGACTTACAGTGCCTTGCGAAAGTATTCGGCCCCCTTGAACTTTGCGACCTTTTGCCACATTTCAGGCTTCAAACATATAGATATAAAACTGTATTTTTTTGTGAAGAATCAACAACAAGTGGCACACAATCATGAAGTGGAACGACATTGATTGGATATTTCAAACTTTTTTAACAAATCAAAAACTGAAAAATTGGGTGTGCAAAATTATTCAGCCCCTTTACTTTCAGTGCAGCAAACTCTCTCCAGAAGTTCAGTGAGGATCTCTGAATGATCCAATGTTGACCTAAATGACTAATGATGATAAATACAATCCACCTGTGTGTAATCAAGTCTCCGTATAAATGCACCTGCACTGTGATAGTCTCAGAGGTCCGTTAAAAGCGCAGAGAGCATCATGAAGAACAAAGAACACACCAGGCAGGTCTGAGATACTGTTGTGAAGAAGTTTAAAGCCGGATTTGGATACAAAAATATTTCCCAAGCTTTAAACATCCCAAGGAGCACTGTGCAAGCGATAATATTGAAATGGAAGGAGTATCAGACCACTGCAAATCTACCAAGACCTGGCCATCCCTCTAAACTTTCAGCTCATACAAGGAGAAGACTGATCAGAGATGCAGCCAAGAGGCCCATGATCACTCTGGATGAACTGCAGAGATCTACAGCTGAGGTGGGAGACTCTGTCCATAGGACAACAATCAGTCGTATATTGCACAAATCTGGCCTTTATGGAAGAGTGGCAAGAAGAAAGCCATTTCTTAAAGATATCCATAAAAAGTGTTGTTTAAAGTTTGCCACAAGCCACCTGGGAGACACACCAAACATGTGGAAGAAGGTGCTCTGGTCAGATGAAACCAAAAGTGAACTTTTTGGCAACAATGCAAAACGTTATGTTTGGCGTAAAAGCAACACAGCTGAACACACCATCCCCACTGTCAAACATGGTGGTGGCAGCATCATGGTTTGGGCCTGCTTTTCTTCAGCAGGGACAGGGAAGATGGTTAAAATTGATGGGAAGATGGATGGAGCCAAATACAGGACCATTCTGGAAGAAAACCTGACGGAGTCTGCAAAAGACATGAGACTGGGACGGAGATTTGTCTTCCAACAAAACAATGATCCAAAACATAAAGCAAAATCTACAATGGAATGGTTCAAAAATAAACATATCCAGGTGTTAGAATGGCCAAGTCAAAGTCCAGACCTGAATCCAATCGAGAATCTGTGGAAAGAACTGAAAACTGCTGTTCACAAATGCTCTCCATCCAACCTCACTGAGCTCGAGCTGTTTTGCAAGGAGGAATGGGAAAAAATGTCAGTCTCTCGATGTGCAAAACTGATAGAGACATACCCCAAGCGACTTACAGCTGTAATCGCAGCAAAAGGTGGCGCTACAAAGTATTAACTTAAGGGGGCTGAATAATTTTGCACGCCCAATTTTTAGGTTTTTGATTTGTTAAAAAAGTTTGAAATATCCAATAAATGTCGTTCCACTTCATGATTGTGTCCCACTTGTTGTTGATTCTTCACAAAAAAATTAAGATATAAAACTGTATGTTTGAAGCCTGAAATGTGGCAAAAGGTCGCAAAGTTCAAGGGGGCCGAATACTTTCGCAAGGCACTGTACTTCCTGGAGTGTCCCCACCGAAGGGCCGTGTTTACCCCCTATCCTGGAAAAGGAGGCAAAGGAGAACTACATTGACACACTCAAACGGTTTCATTCGTCCTCCTTCCCCAGCTGCGTCCAGCTTCTTCTTCGTTGGAAAAAAGGTCAGTGGGTCTCCGTCCATGTATTGATTACCTTTCCCTGAATGACTTCATGATCAAGAACCGATTCCCTCTTCCTCTGATCCCAGCGACCCTTGAACAAGTGGGCCGCGCCAACATCTATACACAACTCAACCTGCGAAGGGCATATAACCTTGTCCGTGAAGGCGACAAATGGAAGACGGCCTTCATCACCACACAAGGGCACTACGAATACCTGGTCATGCCCTACGGCCTTACTAATTCCCCCGCTGTCTTCCAATCCTTTATGAACAAGGTTTTCCAGGACATGATAAACCACTCCTTGAAGGAACACTTGCGGCATGTGCAAAAGGTTCTTCAACGGCTCCTTGACCATAACCTTTGAATACTGAAAAGAGCACCTTCCATGTAACCTCGTTAAACTGCCTCGGTTTCGTACTGACACCTGGAGGGGTCAGCATGGATGAGCACAAAGTCACCGCCATCAGTAACTGGCCAACACCCTCCACCGTTAACCTCTCTAGGGTATGTGGGACGCTAGTGTCCCATCTGGCCAACATCCAGTGAGGTTGCAGAGCACCAAATGCAATTACCGAAATGCTCATTATAAAAATTCAGAAAACAAAACATATTTTACATAGGTTTAAAGATGAACTTCTTGTTAAACCAACCACAGTGTTATATTTCTAAAATGCTTCACAGCGACGCATCACCTAGCCCAGTTGACAAATTATTACAAACCGTAACCAGCCAAGCAGAAGCATTACAAAACTCAGAAATTGAGATATAATATAATAATTCCTTACCTTTGATGATCTTCATATGGTGGCAATCAGAAGACATTAATTTACTCAATAAATTTTCCTTTTGTTCGATGAAGTCTCTGTATATCCAAAAACCTCAGTTTTGTTAGCACGTTCTCTTCAGTAATCCACAGGCTCAAACTCAGTCAAAACAGTCAAAACAATCAGATAACAAATCCAAATTGTATCTGTAAAGTTCATAGAAACATGTCAAACGATGTTTATATTCAATCCTCAGGGTGTTTTTAGCCTAGTAATATTTCAACCGGACAATAACGTCGTCAATATAAAAGGTAAACAAGAAATGCGCATGAGCCTGAAAAAACTCTGTCACGTTAGGGTCCACTCGTTCAGACTGGTCTTACTCCCTCATTTATAAGAATACAAGCCTGAAACGATTTATAAAGACTGTTGACATCTAGTGGAAGGCAAATCTACCAGTTATATGCATATCATATCTTCTGGGCCCGAGTAGCAGGCCATTTAATTTGGGCATGCTTTTCATCCAAAATTCCGAATGCTGCCCCCTACCCTAGAGAGGTTAAGGAACTCCAACGTTTCATTGGGTTATCCAACTACTATCGCCGGTTCATTTGGAACTTCAGTTCTACTGCCACTCCCCTCACTAACCTTAGCAGACCCCGGACCCTTCAATGGACTGATACCACCCTGACTGTTTTCAACAACTTGAAACACCTCTTCACCTCAGCTCTTGTCCTTTGCCAACCTGGTCCAACACTTCTTTCACACTGAAGGTGGATGCCTCTGGAGTAGGAGCCATAATCTCTCAGCGGGTGGGAACACCTCAAATCACATCCCTGTGCCTTCTTCTCCAGGAAGTTATCCTCCACTGAGAGGAATTACGATGTGGGGAACAGAACTCCTCGCCATCAAGCTGTTCCTCATGGAGTGGCATCACTGGAGGGCACACAACATCCCTTCCTCATCCTAACAGGATGTACTCTAGAATATATCAGAGGGGCCAAGAGTTTAAACTCCAGACAAGCTCGCTGGGCTCTTCACACGCTTCCATTTTCATGTTACTTACATCCCTGGAAAGAGAAACGTAAAAGCTGATGCGCTCTCCCGCCAGTTTGACCTTCCGACCAGTAACTCAGACCCTACATCCATTCTTCCTTCCTCTTGCATTATGGGACCGGGACAGTGGGAGATTCACTCTGCCATACAAGATGCCATAACCTCAGACCTGGCTTCTCCTGAGACACCAGCTAGGAAGAGCTACGTACCAGCAGCTGTTAGACCCCCAACTGATGCAATGGTGGCACACGTCCTTGGGGTCAGGACTTCCAGGCATTACACGAACCACCGAACTTCTAGCTAGTAACTTCTGGTGGTCCTCACTGGCATTTTGAAGTAAGGGATTACGTACTCCTGTCCAGTCTGCTCCCAAACCAAATCCCTCGTCATCTCCCTTCCGGTAAGCTTCAACCTTTGCCAATCCCTCACAGACCCTGGTCCCACATAGCTGTTGACTTCATCACAGACCTTCCTGAAAAATGTGTCTGGTTCCTCCGATGCACTGAGGTAAAACTACAAAAAATGTAGCAAATTCACTGTCCTGAATACAAAGCGTTATATTTGGGGCCAGCACATCACGGAGACCACTCTTCACATTTTCATGTTATGGGTATGCTTGTCATCAGCAAGGACTATGGAGATTTTTAGGATAAATGTAATAGAGCTAAGCACAGGCAAAATCATAGAGGAAAACCTGGTTGTCTGCTTTCCAGCAGACACTGGGAGATGAATTCACTTTTCAGCTGGACAATAACCTAAAACACAAGGCCAAATATACACTGGCGTTGGTTACCAAGATGACATTAAATGTTCCTAAGTGACCTATTTACCGTTTTGACTTAAATCAGCTGAATCTATGGCAAGACTTGAATGGCTGTCTAGCAATAATCAACTAACTTGACAAAGCTTGAATATTTTATAAATATTGCAAATATTGTACAATCCTGGTATGGAACTCTCTGAAACTTAACCAGAAAGACTCACTGCTGTAATCGCTGCCAAAGATGACTCTGGTGTGAATAATTATGTAAATGAGATTCTTCATTTTCAATAAATTAGCAAAAATGTCAAATATATTTTAACTTTGTCATTATGGGGTATTGTGTGTAGATGGATGTGAAACATATATTTAATCACTTTTGAAATCAGGCTGTAACACAACATTTGGAATAAGGGGGGTATGAATACTTTTTGAAGGCACTGTAGTACTATAAATCCCCCAATTTATGTTAAAAAGTATGCAAGATAAAAAAAAAATAGCTGACACCATTCAAACCAATGATGGTTTTGGAACTTTAAAGACAATTATCTCAAGATAGAACCTTATAGTCAGTCCCAAGCTCTCGCAAGTTTCATGCTTGACAAAAGACCGGCATACAGCCGTCACTGTCTATGAATGTATTTTTTTATTTTTATTTCACCTTTATTTAACTGGCTAGTTGAGAACAAGTTCTCATTTACAACTGCGACCTGGCCAAGATAAAGCAAAGCAGTGTGACACAAACAACAACACAGAGTTACATATGGAATAAATAAACAAACAGTCAATAATACAATAGAGAAAGTCTTTATACAGTGTGTGAAATGAGGAAGGATGAAATGGGTGAGGCAATAAATAGGCCATAGTGGCGAAATTATTACAGTATGGCAAATTAAACACTGGGGTGATAGATGTGCAGAAGATGAGTGTGCAAGTCAAATCAAATCAAATTTTATTTGTCACATACACATGGTTAGCAGATGTTAATGCGAGTGTAGCGAAATGCTTGTGCTTCTAGTTCCGACAATGCAGTAATAACAAGTAATCTAACTAACAATTCCAAAACTACTGTCTTGTACACAGTGTAAGGGGATAAAGAATATGTACATAAGGATATATGAATGAGTGATGGTACAGAGCAGCATAGGCAAGATACAGTAGATGGTATCGAGTACAGTATGTACAAATGAGATGAGTATGTAAACAAAGTGGCATAGTTTAAAGTGGCTAGTGATACATGTATTACATAAGGATACAGTCGATGATATAGAGTACAGTATATACGTATGCATATGAGATGAATAATGTAGGGTAAGTAACATTATATAAGGTAGCATTGTTTAAAGTGGCTAGTGATATATTTACATCATTTCCCATCAATTCCCATTATTAAAGTGGCTGGAGTTGAGTCAGTGTCAGTGTGTTGGCAGCAGCCACTCAGTGTTAGTGGTGGCTGTTTAACAGTCTGATGGCCTTGAGATAGAAGCTGTTTTTCAGTCTCTCGGTCCCAGCTTTGATGCACCTGTACTGACCTCGCCTTCTGGATGATAGCGGGGTGAACAGGCAGTGGCTCGGGTGGTTGATGTCCTTGATGATCTTTATGGCCTTCCTGTGACATCGGGTGGTGTAGGTGTCCTGGAGGGCAGGTAGTTTGCCCCCGGTGATGCGTTGTGCAGACCTCACTACCCTCTGGAGAGCCTTACGGTTGAGGGCGGTGCAGTTGCCATACCAGGCGGTGATACAGCCCGCCAGGATGCTCTCGATTGTGCATCTGTAGAAGTTTGTGAGTGCTTTTGGTGACAAGCCGAATTTCTTCAGCCTCCTGAGGTTGAAGAGGCGCTGCTGCGCCTTCTTCACGATGCTGTCTGTGTGAGTGGACCAATTCAGTTTGTCTGTGATGTGTATGCCGAGGAACTTAAAACTTGCTACCCTCTCCACTACTGTTCCATCGATGTGGATAGGGGGGTGTTCCCTCTGCTGTTTCCTGAAGTCCACAATCATCTCCTTAGTTTTGTTGACGTTGAGTGTGAGGTTATTTTCCTGACACCACACTCCGAGGGCCCTCACCTCCTCCCTGTAGGCCGTCTCGTCGTTGTTGGTAATCAAGCCTACCACTGTTGTGTCGTCCGCAAACTTGATGATTGAGTTGGAGGCGTGCGTGGCCACGCAGTTGTGGGTGAACAGGGAGTACAGGAGAGGGCTCAGAATGCACCCTTGTGGGGCCCCAGTGTTGAGGATCAGCGGGGAGGAGATGTTGTTGCCTACCCTCACCACCTGGGGGCGGCCCGTCAGGAAGTCCAGTACCCAGTTGCACAGGGCGGGGTCGAGACCCAGGGTCTCGAGCTTGATGACGAGCTTGGAGGGTACTATGGTGTTGAATGCCGAGCTGTAGTCGATGAACAGCATTCTCACATAGGTATTCCTCTTGTCCAGATGGGTTAGGGCAGTGTGCAGTGTGGTTGAGATTGCATCGTCTGTGGACCTATTTGGGCGGTAAGCAAATTGGAGTGGGTCTAGGGTGTCAGGTAGGGTGGAGGTGATATGGTCCTTGACTAGTCTCTCAAAGCACTTCATGATGACGGATGTGAGTGCTACGGGGCGGTAGTCGTTTAGCTCAGTTACCTTAGCTTTCTTGGGAACAGGAACAATGGTGGCCCTCTTGAAGCATGTGGGAACAGCAGACTGGTATAGGGATTGATTGAATATGTCCATAAACACACCGGCCAGCTGGTCTGCGCATGCTCTGAGGGCGCGGCTGGGGATGCCGTCTGGGCCTGCAGCCTTGCGAGGGTTAACACGTTTAAATGTCTTACTCACCTCGGCTGCAGTGAAGGAGAGACCGCATGTTTTCGTTGCAGGCCGTGTCAGTGGCACTGTATTGTCCTCAAAGCGGGCAAAAAAGTTATTTAGTCTGCCTGGGAGCAAGACATCCTGGTCCGTGACTGGGCTGGATTTCTTCCTGTAGTCCGTGATTGACTGTAGACCCTGCCACATGCCTCTTGTGTCTGAGCCGTTGAATTGAGATTCTACTTTGTCTCTGTACTGGCGCTTAGCTTGTTTGATAGCCTTGCGGAGGGAATAGCTGCACTGTTTGTATTCGGTCATGTTACCAGACACCTTGCCCTGATTAAAAGCAGTGGTTCGCGCTTTCAGACAGTGGTTCGCGCTTTCAGTTTCACACGAATGCTGCCATCAATCCACGGTTTCTGGTTAGGGAATGTTTTAATCGTTGCTATGGGAACGACATCTTCAACGCACGTTCTAATGAACTCGCACACCGAATCAGCGTATTCGTCAATGTTGTTATCTGACGCAATACGAAACATCTCCCAGTCCACGTGATGGAAGCAGTCTTGGAGTGTGGAGTCAGCTTGGTTGGACCAGCGTTGGACAGACCTCAGCGTGGGAGCCTCTTGTTTTAGTTTCTGTCTGTAGGCAGGGATCAACAAAATGGAGTCGTGGTCAGCTTTTCCGAAAGGGGGGCGGGGCAGGGCCTTATATGCGTCGCGGAAGTTAGAGTAACAATGATCCAAGGTCTTTCCACCCCTGGTTGCGCAATCGATATGCTGATAAAATTTGAGGAGTCTTGTTTTCAGATTAGCCTTGTTAAAATCCCCAGCTACAATGAATGCAGCCTCCGGATAAATCGTTTCCAGTTTGCAGAGAGTTAAATAAAGTTTGTTCAGAGCCATCGATGTGTCTGCTTGGGGGGGGGATATATACGGCTGTGATTATAATCGAAGAGAATTCTCTTGGTAGATAATGCGGTCTACATTTGATTGTGAGGAATTCTAAATCAGGTGAACAGAAGGATTTGAGTTCCTGTATGTTTCTTTCATCACACCATGTCACGTTGGCCATGAGGCATACGCCCCCGCCCCTCTTCTTACCAGAAAGATGTTTGTTTCTGTCAGCGCGATGCGTGGAGAAACCCGTTGGCTGCACCGCTTCGGATAGAGTCTCTCCAGTGAGCCATGTTTCAGTGAAGCAAAGGACGTTACAGTCTCTGATGTCCCTCTGGAATGCTACCCTTGCTCGGATTTCATCAACCTTGTTGTCAAGAGACTGGACATTGGCAAGAAGAATGCTAGGGAGTGGTGTGCGGTGTGCCCGTCTCCGGAGTCTGACCAGAAGACCGCCTCGTTTCCCTCTCTTTCGGAGTCGTTTTTTTGGGTCGCTGCATAGGATCCACTCCGTTGTCCTGTTTGTAAGGCAGAACACAGGGTCCGCGTCGCGAAAAACATATTCTTGGTCGTACTGATGGTGAGTTGACGCTGATCTTATATTCAGTAGTTCTTCTCGACTGTATGTAATGAAACCTAAGATGACCTGGGGTACTAATGTAAGAAATAACACGTAAAAAAACAAAAAACTGCATAGTTTCCTAGGAACGCGAAGCGAGGCGGCCATCTCTGTCGGCGCCGAAAGTTCTATCTATCTATCTATCTAGTAGCTGTACTGGGGTGTAAAGGAGCTAAATAAATAATATGGTGATGAGGTAGTTGGATGGACTATTTACAGATTGGCTATGTGCAGTGATCTGTGAGCTGCTCTGACAGCTGGTGCTTAAAGCTAGTGAGAGAGATACAGTGGAGCAAAAAAGTATTTAGTCAGCCACCAATTGTGCAATTTCTCCCACTTAAAAAGATGAGAGGCCTGTAATTTTCATCATAGGTACACTTCAACTATGACAGACAAAATTAGGGAAAAAAAATCCAGAAAATCACATTGTAGGATTTATAATGAATTTATTTGCAAATTATGGTTGGAAAATAAGTATTTGGTCAATAACAACAGTTTATCTCAATACTTTGTTAAAACCTCTTAAGTCTACCCCTTCCTTTTTCGAACATTCTGTTAAAAATCGCGCAACTTTTCAGCGTCCTGCTACTCATGCCAGGAATATAGTATATGCATATGATTAGTATGTGTGGATAGAAAACACTCTGAAGTTTCTAAAACTGGTTAAATCACGTCTGTGACTATAACAGATTGTGTGTTTCATTGAAAAACGCAAGAAAAACTGCTCTCTGAAAGCTAAAAATAATTTCCATAAGTCACTTTCATGGGTTGTTAAAAGGGGACAAAATTTAATATCGACCTGCATGCAATTCATACAAATTCCACACGATGTCGCCATTGTCGTCATTTTCAATGGAATTTTTTGTTGGAAAATCCAACTATCTGGATTCCGTTTCTTCCGGTCTCCACCAGGATGTTTTCAATGTGGACATTGGCAGCCATTGATTTGCAGACGAGGAGCTATTGAATATACATCGCCCTGTAATAATTTTGATAGATTATAAACGTTTACTAATACCTAAAGTTGGATTACAAAAGGATTTCGAAGTGTTTTGTGAAAGTTTATCGTCGACTTTTTTAATTTAAAAAAATGACGCAGCGTTTAAAAACGATGTTTTTTTCTGAATGACACAGCTTCCATAGAAAGCTATTTTGGGTATATATGGACCAGTTTAAACGAAAAAAAGACCCAATAGTGATGTTTATGGGGCATATAGGAGTGCCAAGAAAGAAGCTTGTCAAAGGTAATGAATGTTTTATATTTTATTTCTGCGTTTTGTGCAGCGCCGGATAAGCAAAGTCTTTGTTTACGTCGCATTCAGGCATTTTGAGGTGTTGCATGCTATCAGATAATAGCTTCTCATGCTTTCGCCGAAAAGCATTTTAAAAATCTGACTTGTTGGCTAGGTTCACAACGAGTGTAGCTTTAATTCAATACCCTGCTTGTGAATTTTGATCAAGGTTTGAGTTTTAACGAGTACATTTAGCATTTAGCGTAGCGCATTTGCATTTCCAGGTGCCTAGTTGAGACATCTGCGTCTCAAGTAGGATCAAGAAGTTAAATACCTTTTGTCGGCAATGACTGAGGTCAAACGTTTTCTGTAAGTCTTCACAAGGTTTTCACACACTGTTGCTGGTATTTAAAGGGATATCAACCAGATTCCTTTTCCTATGGCTTCCCCATGGTGTGAATAGTCTTTAGACATAGTTTCAGGCTTTTATTTTGAAAAATGAGAGATCACATCGCGTCATTGTATGGCTGGGTGCCAGCAGCGTTTTGCATGCGCAACAGCTTGGAGCAGACTCTCTCTCTCTCCTATTGAAGAAGCTACAGTCCCAGTTGAAATATTGTCGATTATATATTGTAAAAACAACTTTGATTGATTATAAAAAATGTTTGACATGTTTCTACGACCTTTACGGATATTATTTGGAATTTCCGTCTGCCCGGTCGTGACCGCTCGAACCTGTGCACTTCTGAACATAACGCGCCAACCAAATGGAGGTATTTTGGCTATAAAAATAATCTTTATGGAACAAAAGGAACATTTATTGTGTAACTGGGAGTCTCGTGAGTGCAAACATCTGAAGATCATCAAAGGGAAGCGATTCATTTGATTACTTTTCTGACTTTCGTGACCAATCTACTTGGCTGCTAGCTGTTTGTAATGTTTTGTCTACTGAGAGAGATGTCCTTACATAAACTCTTGGTATGCTTTTGCCAAAAAGCTTTTTTGAAATCTGACACTCCAGGTGGATTAACAACAAGCTAAGCTGTGTTTTGCTATATTGCACTTGTGATTTCATGAAAATTAAATATTTTTAGTAATTTAATTTGAATTTGGCTGAATTGAATTTCAGCAGAATTGACGAAAATGATCCCGCTAACTGGATGGGTGCATCAAGAAGTTAATGTGAGTCTGGAAGGAGAGTTTACAGTCTAACCAGACACCTAGATATTTGTAGTTATGTCGACATATTCTAAGTCAGAACCGTCCAGAGGAGTGATGCTGGACGGGTGGGTAGGTGTGGGTAGCGATCGGTTGAGGAGCATGCATTTAGTTTTGCTTGCATTTAAGAGCAGTTGGAGGCCATGGAAGGAGAGTTGTAGGGCATTGAAGCTCGTCTGGAGGTTAGTTTAACATTGTCCAAAGAAGGGCCAGAAGTATACAGAATGGTGTCGTCTGCGTAGAGGTGGATCAGAGACTCACCAGCAGCAAGAGCAACATCATTGATGTATACAGAGAAAAGAGTCGGCCCGAGGATTGAACCCTGTGGCACCCCCATAGACTGCCAGAGGTCTGAACAACAGGCCCTCTGATTTGACACACTGAACTCTGTCAGAGAAGTAGTTGGTGAACCAGGCGAGGCAGTCATTTGAGGAACCAAGGCTTTTGAGTCTGCCAATAAGAATGTGATGATTGACAGAGTCGAAAGCCTTGGCCAAGTCGATGAATACAGCTGCACAGTATTGTCTTTTATCGATGGCGGTTATCATATCGTTTAGGACCTTGAGCGTGGCTGAGGTGCACCCATGACCAGCTCGGAAGCCAGATTGAATAGCAGAGAAGGTACGGTGGGATTCGAAATGGTCAGTGATCTGTTTGTTAACTTGGCATTCGAAGACCTTAGAATGGCAGGGCAGGATAGATATAGGTCTGTAGCAGTTTGGGTCTAGAGTGTCTCCCCCTTTGAAGAGGGGGATGACCGCGGCAGCTTTCCAATCTTTGGGGATCTCAGACGAAACGAAAGAGAGGTTGAGCATGCTAGTAATAGGGGTTGCAACAATTTCTGCGGTTAATTTTAGAAAGAGAGGGTCCAGATTGTGGCCTGGCTGATTTGTAGGGGTCCAGATTTTTCAGCACTTTCAGAACATCCGCTATCTGGATTTGGGTGAAGGAGCAAAGGGGAGGCTTGGGCAAGTTGCAGTGAGGGGTGCAGGGCGGTTGACCAGGGTAGGGGTAGCCAGGTGGAAAGCATGGCCAGCCGTAGAAAAATTATTATCGAAATTCTCAATTATCGCAGATTTATCGGTGGTGACAGTGTTTCCTAGCCTAGAGGTGTTCTTATTCTCCATGGACTTTAGTGTCCCAGAACTTTCTGGAGTTAGTGCTACAGGATGCACATTTTGAAAAGGGTAGCCTTTGCTATCCTAACTGCCTGTGTATATTGGTTCCTATCTTCCCTGAAAAGATGCATATCGCAGGGGCCATTCGATGCTAATGCAGTACGCCACAGGATATTTTGCAAGGCAAAGATTGGTGTGCACAGATAATATTTTAGACTGTCTAGGCTTGGTTCAGTCCTAAAGTATGTAATCACAGACTGTTATATTGAGTGGTACTGAAGTGAATAAAAATTTAATCATGAGAAATTTTTGCCAAGGGTCGTGAGTTCATGCCATAGTTTTCCTGTTGATGTGCAGCAGAGATGACTTTATCACTAAAGTGTATTGGAATGTGGTCACACTCAGCTGCCAGTGTTACGCCTGCTAAACAAAAACACATGCTGAGAAGAAACCTGACCCTTGATACTGTGTAAAATGAAGAAGTGAAGCTTATTTTGGAGCACAGTCAAATATTTCATCCCCGGATCATATCCCGGTAATATTTAGCAGTGGTTAGTGATATTTAATACGAAAGTTCAAGTCATCATCTTTTTTCGCTTACTTAACTGCATTATGGTGTATGTGTCATGAGTTTAGTCCATTTTCATTCCACTCTAGCATAATCATATCCAGTAATAACAGAATTTAATAGCATCTTCTTAGTGACTGCTGTGATCACAAGTTGATAGGAGCAGATATGACGGCTTTAGAAGCCCCTTTAGTATTTTATAGATACAGAGTCCTTGTTTATCTAACCCTAGCCTCTCTTTCCTGGGTATTGTCTTTCAGGTCAGGAGACAAAGTCTGGTCTCCAAATGTTATTGAAGATGGCAAGACAAGTCCATACATGGCCACATTGGAGTCTGAGTCACCACAGGTATGAGCTGCACTTGTTTACATGCAAATAAGAGCCATAGATACGATTATATACACTGAACCAAAATATAAATGTAACAATTTCAAAGATTTTACTGAGTACAGTTCACATAGGGAATTCATTAGGTCCTAATCTATGGATTTCACATGACTGGGAATACAGATATTGATCTGTTGTTCATAGATACCTTAAAAAAAGGTAGATGGATGGATCACAAGTCAGTATCTGGTGTTACCACTATTTGCCTCGTAGCGCGACACATCTCCTTCGCATAGAGTTGATCAGGCTGTTGAATGCAGGTGAAGAAGCCAGATGTGGAGTTCCTGGGCTAGCGTGGTTACACGTGGTCTGCGGTGTGAGGCCGGTTGGACCTGCTGCTAAATTCTCTAAAATGATAATGTAGACGGTTTATGGTAGATAAATTAACATGACATTTTCTGGCAACAGCTCTGGTGGACATTCCTGCAGTCAGCATGCCAATTGTACGCTCCCTCAAAACTTAAGACATCTATGGCAGCGTGTTGTGTGACAAAACTGCACATTTTAGAGTGGCCTTTTCTTTTTCCTAGCACAAGGTGCACCTGTGTAATGATGCTGTTTAATCAGCTTCTTGATATGCCACACCTCTAAGGTGGATGGATTATCTTGGGAAAGGACAAATGCTCATTAACAGGTATGTAAACACATTTTTGCATGAAACTTGTTTTTTTGCACATGCAACATTTCTGGAACTTATATTTCAGCTCATAAAACATGTGACCAACACTTTACATGTTGTGTTTATATTTTTGTTCAGTGTAGATTATCTTCTGATATACTGCTGCCTCGATGGTTCCCAAAATAAATTATCCAGAAGTCGAGGCGTGCCCGGTGAACTTTGCAGCGTTTTCCGATACTGAACAGAGGGTGAAGCAAAGTGTAACCAAAACAAGCAGACAATGAGCGTATTGTGGCTGGGACTTCTGAGAAGTGACCATTCATCTCTTATTGTTGCCGTTGGTTGTCATGTTGGGGCGCTTTCCCATGTCCCAGTCTCTTCAGTGTAGCGATCCCTGTAAACTGGGCTGACTGGGTCACACAGAGGCCTGAAATTATTCCATCACTTCATCAATTGAATGTTGACGCGATACACAGCAGACAGATGTATTGAGATCCGCTTCAGTAGGCAGGCTGGTGGACATGTTGAATGAAAGAGCTATACGAATGGTGGAAGGTTCAATACAGAACAAGTTAACTCTATCCCTGAGGTGAATATGGTGAATGTTTTTTTTTCCATGTAGCTGCGCCTAAGTTTACATCGTCTTTTTTTTGTCTTCAGAAAGCAGCATAGACATTTTATTGCTTTAACACGCGTGACATCTATTAAGTCAAAGCCACTGATCCTTATCCTAAATATTCCTAATGTTCTTGGGTTACATGGTTGATATACTGCTCTTGTAAGCGTGGTAGTCATAACATATACATCTTCCTAGTGATAAAGAGGTAAAGAGGTGAAGGACCAACCCATTACAGCCTTCAGGCAATCCAGTGAGACAGGCAGATTCCCTGAGAGGGGTCCTGGGGATTGGGAACGTTGTATTTCACCGTCTCGACACAAGCTGAAGTCTGAGCGAAGGGGGAACTATCAACTCAAACTCTGTATATAAACGGAGACAGGCATGCTAGCAGTGCCTTCTGTGTGCGTATAATCGGAGAATGCTGCTCTACCTCCTGGATAAGTTACAGAGGGAGGTTTGGAAACCTTGTATCCACTCTCTGCTCTCTACTGAAAGACTGGCTACTTTTTAATAGACTTAAAGTTGAGAGCTAGAAACGGCAGAGTGAGTAAGTATCATTAGCTGCATTTGCTTAATTTGCTTTTGGTGGAGGCGTGTAAACATGAAAGGGAAACAGTTGGTTGGTCGGTCCCTTGAGTTAGGCTAAATGAGGACCTGAAATGGTCTCACCACACCAAGACCGTGGTGACGAAGGCGCAACAGCGCCTATACAACCTCAGGCGGCGGATGAAATTCGGCATTGCCCCTAAAGAGCCTCGCAAATTTCTACAGATGCACAATTGAGAGCATACTGTTGGGCTGCATCCCCACCTGGTACGACAACTGCACCAACCTCAACTGCATGGCTATCCAGAGAATGGTGCGGCCAACGCAGCTCCGGGGGCCCGCTGCCTGCCCTCCAGCACTCATGTCAAAGGAAGGGCAAGAAGATCATTAAGGACCTCAGCCACGAACTGTTCACTCAGCTACCGTCTGGCAGACGGAGACAATGCAGGTGCATCAGAGCTAAGACAGCGAGACTAAGAAACAGCTTCTATCTCCAGGCCATCAAACTGTTAAACAGCCATCACTTGGTGATGCACACTCATTCACACAAAACACACACACACAAACTAGCACACACACACCTCATACTCACAAACACATGCACATACACTCACACACATCACTCGCACAGTCACACACAGTCACCGCTGCTGTCCCGTATTGTAGAGACATTAAACCACTGGACACTTCCCGTTTCACACTCTGTGTTTATATACTGTATTGTCTAAATGGCTCAAATATATCTACTATTAATCTGGTGTATATACGTAGATTACATTTGGATTACTGTTACAGTGCTATTTGGAGTTTTAATTGGGGTCGTTACGACACTATTTATTTATTTGGATTATTTGTGTACTTGTTTCACATTTTACCGCATTTAGGAGCTAGTAACATAAGCATTTCACTGCACCTGCTATAACATTTGCTAAACTGTGTACCCAACCAATAAACATTGATTTGATTTTGATTCGATTTTGAAATAAATATGGGAGTTCTAGCTAGCAGGAAGTGACACAAGGAAGTGGTGAGATGTTTCCTTGAACACGGGGAACGTGGGAGATTCTCATACAGTTGAATGATACATTTTTGGATCTAAACCTGAACAGTTATGAAACTAAAGCTATTTGTGGCGTCCTCGTACTGGAAAGAGGTGAAAAACAGGAGGAAGATATTGATTGTTTCCATGAACTTATCTTACTCATCAACAGACCAGAATATTGTAAGATTACCAGAGAGGATAATGACTAATTTTGAAATTATTATTAGAATAAATAAGGGAAAATAGGCCTGTGGTCTATATATAGTATGTTAACGTAGGTCTACAGGTGGCTACAGCTAGCCACTGTATGCTATTCTGCATATTTCCTCAGGCTGAATAAAATCTCCATTGTGTCTTTAGCAGGGGCCTTGGAAAGTATGGCGCTTTAGAATGCCGGAAATGCTGGAACTCACGTCACTAAGGTTCCATTCTCAAGCCGCACTGCCAAGCTGGCAAGAGGGAGAGGATTATCCTTCCTGGAATTTATGAGAGCTGACAGCGAGGGTCCACACATGACTTAAGACTGTCATTTTTTTTTCTTGGAATTAGTTTCACTTCATAGAATCCGTTTGATACAGAATCTGTTTTATGAATGGAACAAGTCCGCTGGTTTTCCAGTATACCTGTCAGATTAAGATCGTCTGCCTCATAAATAACATTACAGAACCCTGACAATAGAGTCTAATTGTGATGTGCTTATAGGTTTTTTTTCTATAGTGATTGTATGCTCCATTCCATAGAGCTCATACTCTACCCTCTGTCAAATGTGTTTAGCGGTTCAATTAAAACATTGTTCTCTGTAAAAAAATATATATATATCCAATCAACACAGTGCCATTGAGAGTTCGTATTCACTGCACCACATTTATCCAGGACTTCGGATCATAAGCTTGTGACCCAACTTATTTTGTTTGTTTCCAGTCCTGGGTGAAGTAGTACTAATCAGACGGTAATCCCCAGAAATGTCCATCTATATTTGGGTTGGCCCAGAGAGGTCTCTCTCTCCCTCTGTCAGCACGCTGTGGAGCGGATGGGGCCATGGAGAGCAGCCAGCCCTGGACCCACCGTCCCCGGGCTTCTCTTAGCCCTGCACTCTGGGATAGGAACAGGGACAATAACGAGCTGGTTTGTTTGGTTAGCGGTGCAGAGCGCCATGTGAAAAGTTGAATTGCCCAGGTCTGGGGATTACTGTGAGAGGGGGAGGGGGAGTTGAATCGGAGAGAGAGAGGGGAGCTTTAGGGCCCAGTCAGAAGCAAGCATATGGTTTCAATTAGGCTCCTCTTCCTCCTGCTTTTTCTCCTCCTGCTCCTGCTCTCCTCCCTCTTCTCCTCCTCCTGCTCTCCTCTACCTCTCCCTGACCAAATTCTGCAGTCTGTCGACTGAGGAGGCAGCAGTAAATCTCCTTCCCCCTCCTTTCTCAGCGCTTATTATTACGAGTAGCTTTAAGTCAGGCTGCTTTCCCCAGGAGTCCTGTGGTTCTGTCTAAACGGGCCCCAGTCTAAAGGCATAACTCCAACACAGCTCCTCCCCCCTGGCTAGGCACACAGGCTCAGCAGCCAGTCACCCAGAACCAAGGGCCATGCTTGGCCACCATTGTAAAACAGGTCAGTGAAATCTAATGACGGTCTAAATTTACGAGCAGACAGAACTGCTTCTCATAAATACTGCTTTCTCCAAGTCTTTTTTTTTTTTTGTCGTAGTCAAGGCTCAACGAATGTGAGAGTATTTCATTATCTTCTGACAAATGTTTTTTTCTTCAGCAGTCTTTCCCGTTTTGGAACTCTATGTGAGAGACTCAACGAGTGACTGGTCATAATATAGCAACATTAGGTTTGATTGCGTTAGTTTGAAAAACAAGATAAGGTTACTAAGTGATTTATCTGGTGATTAGATATGATTTAACAAAGCACACACTCTATGTGGAAGGAACTCTTTGTGGAAGGAGTGTCACCAGTCGCTACAGTTTCCATTAAATATATTTTATGTGTGCTATTTTAAAAACACCACTTCAGACCGGCATAGGTACGATACATCAGTTTAATGGGACAGTCTGCTTACTGTGATTTATTTAATGAAAATAATGGTAGCCTCCATACATACCTAAGAGCAACTTGAAAGCACTTACAGGTCCTGAATGTTACCAAACTGGCACTTTTAAAAGCTATTCACCAGATGTACTGCCTTGTAAATCTGCCATTCACTGAAAGCAAATACTGTATCTATTTGCTGCAGACACAAGGCCAACAGTGCACATTATGGAAAAGTGTGCCATCTAAAGTAGTCTCGGCGCTCAACTGAGACAGAAACATGCAACAAATGCGTGCCAAGCAGGGCTGGCTTTATGGGGGAACCTTAGGGGGCCCATCCTTCCAAATAAAATGTTGAAATATGGATCAGAAATATGGACAGAAGGACACATCAATCTCAGATCAAGCATCCGAGCAAATTGAACAGTGCCCCCCCATCTCAGTATGTGTAGACCATGTATGTGAGGATGTTTGGACAAAAATAGTATGGCATGTCATAATTTTTAGCCAGACAGCATCAGATACATGGGCTGCATGTACAGTAGTAAAACAGAGGGGCAATGTTTTGCTCGCTCGGATGCTTTCTTCAGTGAGATCATTTCAGCAGAGAGGAAGCGGGAGGGCTCGCTCTCACCAAAATCTATCCAGAATAAGCCCAATGCATTTCTATGGGCTTTATATGCAGACCTAAGCTTGCTCGCCTGCCTTCCCGCCTTTGGGACAACGACTCCCATTGTTAGGGCAGAGACATGAGAAACTCGTCATTATATATAGATAGATCTCTGGTTTCAGGGCAGCCACTTGCGAATTGGAAAGGAAAGTTGGATCTTTGGTTTTCCTAAGCTACTATATTGTGATCAATATATAAAATGGATTTGGATACTGCTTTCAATCAAATTTCTGCAGAATTAGTAAAGATGTGATCAATGTTGATGATCAAAGTGATGACATGTTGATGATTTCATTGTGGTGCTGTTTGTAACTACCCTGGTAGTTGAAAACCTGAAACGGGTTGCAGGCACTAGTTCAAGTTTGAAGCTTTCTCTTGAGTGGGCAGCCTGATGAAAGCCAGTCAATATTTAAATCACCCAGAAAATATACCTCTCTATTGATATCACTTACAAGCCTTTCACACATGTTATCCAGATACTGAGTGTCAGCACTTGGGGGTCTATAGCAGCATCCCACCAGAATGGGCTTTAGGTGAGGCAAGTGAACCTGTAGCCATTTTCCTTCAACGGTATTTAACATTAGATCACTCTATGCTTTACAGGAATATGGTTCTGAATATAAACAGCCACACCTCCACCTTTAGCATTTCTGTATTTTCTGTAGATCTCATAACCATGTATTGCTACCACTGTATCAACAAAGGTATTATCTAAGTGAGTTTCAGAGATTGTCAGAATATGAATGTCATCTGTTACTAGCAAATGATTGATTTCATGAACTTGTTTCTTAAGCTACATGTTAACATGGGCAATTTGTAATACTTTTCTGGGTTTCTTAATCACTTTTCTTGCTTTACTGGGAGGCTTAGCAGAGGTAGACATGCACAGGCTATTTATGTTAGTGCAGGGGGAGCTGCACACAGTGGACTTCCTGCTATGGCACACCGCCTCCATGCTAACAATATAACTCTGGTTCATAGGCATATGATTATGAGCTGCTCCTCATAATGTAATTCGACCCCACATGAACCATGACAGTATCAGCCCCCAGTGACTGACGCATAGCCTCAAGAAGCAACCTGTTGATATCATTAACTTTTGTCCCAGGAAAACACAAAGGTACAGGTATATGCCTCACTATCGAACTCCCTATCACAATAGCCAGAATGATCTGGCCTCTCCCGTGTCTCAAAGCTGATTATGAGGCCAGAGCCACAGAACTCACCTGAGAAGAAGGCTGCTGAGATTCCGGCTGCGTGCAGGCCACAACAGCCAAAGGGACAGAGCTCTGAACCAGAGAGCACGGCCCAGCGGAGGGGGGCCACGGTGGTCCAGGCTGTGCCCAGGCAATTTATTGACTAGGATAGGGAGAGATAGCTGAAGGGATATCCACAGCCATGGAGGGAACACCCAAGTCCCTGGCAGAAGACTGCTGGTACAGGGGCTCAAACGGATTTGAAAGTCTTAAGTCCGGACACGGGGGAAGAAGGCAGGCCAAGTTTACTGTCGCTGCAGGAACACTTGGTAATACAATACACTCAATGATTCTTCTTCTTCGTTCTGGTTCCAACACGCATCAATTTACGCTCACCTGGAGTCGAACAATGAGCAGCCGTTTTCTGGTTCAAGCTAATGGAGGAGTGCAGTAGCGGACAAGATGCCGATATTCTCATGGAATCCTTTGACCAGGTGCTTGGTCAAATGTTTATTTTTTCTTCACGAAGAGTAATAATTATTTATTTTGCTGCATCAAGATCAATACATTTTTCACAAATGAAGGTATCCATCGGACCTTTCCCCGTGACAACAGGTCGCTTGCTGTTCCTTGCTACACACCGGCCGGCTGCGTGTTAGCATTTGGTGTAGCCTCTCAGAGCTGTGTCGGGAGTCTATGTAGTCTTGGGGGATACAAAACATACAGTTACAGTATGTACTGGCCCAACGATTGGAGTCACACTCACACGCTGGAAGTAAGGACTTAGTTCTATAGTAGTTCTATAGAGACTGTTGTATGAGTTGAGCTCTTGGTAGCCTGGCTCGGTTGTTGGTATCCAGGTACTAAAGCGTCCGGGGTGAAAAAGTTGAATGGAAAAAGTTGAGCGTGGAAAAAACTAAGACGTTGGTAAATGTGTTAAATGAAGAGTTTTGATTGGACCGTTAACAGTAACAAACTAAGTTTGGCAGTTAGCCAAGTCGCAACAAACAGCACAGCAGCATGATAACGCGGAGGTGTGACCTTTTCCCACGTGAGACAGTAAGCTCTATACCATGCTTCGTCATTCCAACAGAAACACGTGCAACAACAGATAGTAATTTTTGGGGCTTCTGAGGCTTGTGGGCGCCCTAGAGCAAAACAGAGGATGACATCGTGTTCGTAAGAGTCTCAACTTTCAATAGAATGGTCATAATACTTCGTAGCCCAAACCATTCGGACACTACAGGCAGAAGTTAGCAGAAGAGTCTTGTGAGGCTTGTCTGGATCCTAGAACAAAACGGAGAACGCCATCGTGTTCATAAGAGTCTCATATTTCAATAGTGTCCATAAAACTTTGTAGACTGTTTGAACACTACGGGTGTTTTTGTGAGAAGATAGATTTTCAGGAAGTCTCATGGTCTGACAAACACTACTCTAGCTCTGCCACCTTTCATCGCGGATGCGGAGGATAGAAATGCAGCTATTTGCAGAAAAGTCATTAAATACCTGAACATGTTTCCCTTGCACGAAAACAGCTGTCTGTCCAGAGCTCACTGGCGAGAGAGCTAGAATACAGGGCCCAGAATACAGTTCCATTTCCTTAGCCGCCAATGGGATCACGGTTTATCAATGTGTCTATATGGCAGAGGTTGGTGCTCTCACATTAGTTTAAGTTTTACTTTTAGATTTGTATCATTTTAATTCAGATTCTTATGACTAACCACATGACAACGGCTTTGAAAAATGCAAAAGTTGTTATTGAAACGAAAATGCACATGTGAAAACCATAGTTGGCACGCAGATTGGTAGAAATTGTAGTATAAGTTGTAAGCTTTCCCCAACTTGAAACTCCGCCTATGGTATTTAAAAAATGTGTGCACAAGCAAGCGCATGCACACATGGGAAGTCCAGTGAAGAAAACATGCCCCCTATGGAAATCAAATAGCCGTCCAACTGATTCGTTCTGGCGCCGGCCCTTGTGCCAAGGATTTGAAGCAGGCTTTTCTCTCTACCTCTCCCTAGCTCCATCTGTTTATGTGAAAACGACCACTCTACTGTAAATAGGCAACATCAAAACGTTTGTGTTCATTTGCCGTGCTTGACACAGCAAATCATCACTGATGTTATCTGCACTCACTCTCATTAGGGTATGGTATAGCCAAGGTGTTTGCCAAGCCTTTCAGCAGTCCTGTCACTCTTCCCCTTGGTGATCTCAGGGCTCTGTGGCTTCTATTGTAACTGTTTGAAGGAGGCGCTGGAATCCATCCACACGTCGTAAAAAGGCCAAGTTTACTGTCGCTGCAGGAACACTTGGTAATACAATACACTCAAATGTTTGCTCTGCCTCTCTTTTACTGTTGTTGCCGAGAGGGGACACGGCTTGGAGTTATGGACCAAGCCCAGGGTTGGCGACGCAGCTTGGGGTAGGGCTGTGGGGTGTGGGATCAAGGGCTCAGCAGAGTGGTGATTAGCGATGGCCCAGGCATGGGTGGTCTGGGCCAGGGAACAAAGACCAGGCCATCTGCTGCCTGCCTGCCTGGAGAGTCTGTGAACCTCCGCTTCCTGGAGCCAACCACTCAAACTAACCCACCACTCAATGTGCACACACAGGTTAATCAACAGGCTAGCTGTGAGGGATGACAACTTTGTCTCCAGTACTTTCATTGCACAACCGTTAAACAAGTCACTCCAGTTTAGATTACATATTTACAGAGGAGCTAAGATTGTGTGCAGCCCACAACAGCCTTTAAGTCACTATATTTTGGATGACAGGCATACCACTAAAACCAGCCATTAGAAAAGTGATGACGTAAACAAAATGTTGCAACCCATCCTTATCTGTGGCTTGGCTGGAGAGATGAACACGCATGTCACACGCAATATACGGTCGATTATCAGTGTAGTTCATGGAAGTCTGCAGTTAATATTTGGTTTCGTCATTGGATAGCTGACGCAGGTCCATGCAAAATGTTTTTGCCTCTGTGCCAACAGTCACCTTAATGTTGCCATGAATAGACTATGACAACGACATAGAAGTGCATTGGGAATAACCATACTTTTCTTAATGACTCCTCTGCTCTTTCCTTCTCTAGAATTTCCGACCCATTAGCACTGGACCAATGACCAGTGGTTACAGTAGCAGCTACAGCAGGGGGAACAACAGCAGCGGTTACAGCCGAAAACCCTCCTACACTCCCGAGCTGCCGCACCTCAACAACGGTACCTCCAAGCAGTCCAACCATGCGCAGTACAACAACCCAGCCAGCCTGTACGCACACAACAACGGCAGCAACGGAGACAGAGACAGGGTCTTGCCAAAACAAATGAGCGGCCTGAGCCTAGGGTCTCCTCACAGGTAAGGCATGTGGAGTGGAAAATCCATTTGTTATCGCGTGGTCTCTCAGATGTGTGATAAATGTGTGTGTTCTCCTAGGCTACAACCTACAGCGCCCAGAGATGTCCTCTGGGCCCTGCTGTTTGTGCTGACTGCATACGTTTCCCCCTCCCAAGGCCTCCCAGGGCCTCACAGTGAAGTTTACCTTGTGGGGTCCCTCCAGAGTGAAGGAAGACCAGGATCAGAAAATATAGATCAGAGCAGTGCTTAATGTTATGCACTATTGGCATAATGGAGCTTGAGGATTCTTTCTGGTGGGTTTTGTGGAAAGACTGTGAACAGCAAATGGGGTCTATCTCCTGTTTGGACTAGGAATACCAAGGTGGAATGGATGAACCTGCAGCATAGTTTACTTCAATGGAAAAAAAGGACCTGAGACTACAGTCATTTCAAGATATTCTGGTAGATGTACCATGTCAATGTGAATATGTCAGTGTGAGGACCACATTGGAAATAAGTGTTGTATCATGTTTTCATGTGTTGTACTCTAGATCTCAGTACTACTGACTAGGCATCCTCTTTTCCCTTTCCCTTCTTTAAACTGCATTTGTTTTACCCCCAAATCAAGTCACAGCATTCACAAATTAAATCAATGAACAGCGCAGCTGTTGGTCACACTGAATTCAAACTGAAAACAACTGAATTTGTTTGTCTTCGTCTCTTTCAGCCCTGAGCCTCCGATGCGTTCTCCTATGGGGCGTAATGGAAACGGTCATAGTTTTGAAGTCACCACAGAGTCAGATGTGTACAAGATGCTGCAAGACACAGAGGAGCCAGTCTCCGCACCCAAACAATCCGGCTCCTTCAAATACCTACAAGGCATATTGGAGGCAGAGGATGGAGGTACCCTTATTTGTTGCTCTATACGAGTCTCCATTCACCCAACAGTTTACCTAAACAACATGCTTGTTTATGTATGTTAAATATATGTTTGTATATTTGAGCTAAATAGTTTTCTTCTGCAAGTGGAGCGTGTGATGTTTTCCAGTCACATGACTGTGTGTGCACTGTAGCACGTGTTGTCCCTGAGAGGAGAGGGAGCGTTGGCATAGTTTTCCTTTTATAGGCCGAGAGAGGTGAAAGTCAAATGATAAGGGGGGGGGGGGGGGGGGGTTACCGCAACACAGCCTTATGAAAGACAATAAAACCAAGAAATATGACTTCCTGGTGTTTCTTTCAAACTTTTTTCACCGTTTTCCTTAGAAGTAATGCGTTGTGTTTTCGTCAGGGTCGTGGCCAGATCTCACCTCTTCAGGGAGAACCCAAACAGACAGGCTTATCCCCAGGAACAAGTCATGCTGTCTGTTGGGGATCATTGAGATGGTTTTGTATCAACACCAGTACCCTGTTATTCTTTGAATTTGGTGCTAGTCACTTGCAGGTGTGAAAGGGGATTAAGGAAGAGCAAAAAGTCTAACGGTTTTAACAGAATTAGATTCATCGGCACCGATTCCCTCCTGCACAGTTGTTATTTTTTTCATGACCGCAAAAGGCGTCATGAACACTGGGTTTAAGCTTCTGGTGCAATGCTTACACACCTTGGGGCTTATACAAGACTCGCCCTAAAGCTCTGTCTGCCTGTTTCTGGTTGTTGCTCTCCGTCTGTGGGAATGCTTGCGGCAGGGTAGCCTAGTGGTTAGAGCGTTGGACTAGTAACCGGAAGGTTGCGAGTTCAAACCCCCGAGCTGACAAGGTACAAAATCTGTCGTTCTGCCCCTGAACAGGCAGTTAACCCACTGTTCCCAGGCCGTCATTGAAAATAAGAATTTGTTCTTAACTGACTTGCCTGGTTAAATAAAGGTAAAATAAAAAAATAAAAAATTATCTTCTGCTGAAGGAGTTTTTTTCTCTTTCTCAGCTCAGCTTTGACATTTAGACGGAGAGGGGCATTTGACTGCATGTGATATTGTCAATCCTCATCCTTTAAAAGGAAGACGCTCTTGTTTTGAAAATGTCGGCATCCCTGGGATTTCAATGGAGCGCAAACATGAGGCGCTGTTATGATATAGCCCCACAGGCACTGATTTGACCATCTGTGGTGTCAGACAGTGCGAGGGTGAAAACAAGAGGAGAGAAGACGTTTGCATGACGAGATTCCCAGCTTATTATTACACTGAACTCCCCAGCAATACCAATCACTGAAGAATCCACCACTTATAGTGGTCAAAGATACTGTCGAAGACAGAAATCGGAGGGAAGCGATCATGTATTTACAATGTGCTTTACTTTTGAGGATGAGCAGATGTGATGAGCACATTGTACTGCCTGTAGTTGAACCCCCTGTAAGAAAATAAGAAATAAAGACAAGGTTACAGCATGTTTATTTTGTTTGTCTGTTTATCCAGAAATGTGACCCCCATTAGCCATTGCGGGTAGCTATCTGTTTTATAAAAAGCTGCTCTAATAACTAAGATAAATGGGTGGAAACTCCCTTTTTAGTACAGATTAGGGGGATCACATGCTATGAACTTTATTCATATAGACTTGTCAGTAGTCTTTGTGAATGAAGCTAGTTTAGCCTACTTAAATACCCGGCTCAAAAAGAGAAGGATGCTATGTTTAGCTAGCTGGCTATGGCTATCCAACACGGGAACTGTTCCACGTTAAGGTAAGCTTTTGGTTTTATTAATTTATTGCCACCGGGTCCCTCCGGTGTAACTGCTAAATTGTTTGCTGCTAACTGTACACTGTACAGCATGATTGTAGCGTGTTTACTAACGCATTAGTTCTAATAGGCATGTTGACAACGATGTAAGCTGTGTGTAGTATTTACCGATTACGATATGAAGGTTTGGCTTGGAAAGGTTTTCTCACCTGGTCACAGACAGCTGATGTGTTGTGCACAAATCAATTTGTATTTGTCACACGTGCCGAATACAACAGGTGTAGATCGTAGCGTAAAATGCATACTTACAAGCCCTTAACCAACAACAAAATAAGAGATAAGGAAATATTTAGTAAATTAACGAAAATAAATAAACGTACACAATAAAAATAACAATGACAAGGCTATATACTGTGGGTACCGGTACCGAGTCAGTGTGCGGGGATATAGGTAGGTCAAGGTAATTGAAGTTATAGGTATAGGTAGGTAAAGGTAAACTGACTATGCGTCCATAATAAACAGTGAGTAGCAGCAGTGTAAAAAATAAAAGGGGGGGGGCGTCAATACAAATATTCCGGTTAGCCATTTGATTAATTGTTCACCAGTCTTACGTCTTGGGAGTAGAAGCTGTTAAGGAGCCTTTTGGACCTAGACTTGGTGTTCTGGTACAACTTGCCGTATGGTAGCAGAGAGAACCGTCTATGACTTGGGTGGCGGGAGTCATTGACACTCTTTTAGGTCTTCCCCTGACACTGCCTAGTATAGAGGTCCTGGAAGGCAGGAAGCTTGGCCCCAGTAATGTACTGGGCCATATGCACTACCCTCTGTAGTGCCTTATAGTTTGATGCCGAGCATTTGCCATATCAGGCGGTGAAGCTCTCGATGGTGCAGCTGTAAAACTTTGAGGATCTGGGGACCTCAGATCTTTTCAGTCTCCTGAGGGGGAATAGGCCTTGTTGTGCCCTCTTCATGACTGTCTTGGTGTGTTAGGACCATGACAGTTTGTTGGTGATGTGGACACAATGAACTTAAAGCTCCTGACCCGCTCCACTACAGCGCCATTGATGAGAATGGGGGTGTTTTTGGCCGTCCTCTTCCTGTAGTCCATTATCGTCTCTTTTGTCTTGCTCACATTTATGGAAAGGTTGTTGTCCTTGCACCACACTGTGATCTCCACCCTATACGCTGTTTCATCATTGTCGTTGATCAGGCCTACCACTGTTGTGTCTTCAGCAAACTTAAGGATGGTGCTAGAGTTGTGCTCGGCCATGCAGTCGTGGGTGAACAGAGAGTACAGGGGATGGAAATAAGCACGCACCCCTGAGGGGCCCACGTGTTGAGGAACAGCATGACAGATGTGTTGTTGCCTACCCTTACCACCTGGGGGCGGCCAGTCCAGGTTGCAGTTGCAGAGCGAGGTGTTTAGTACCAGGGTCTTTAGTTCAGTGATGAGCTTTGTGGGCACTATGGTGTTGAACGCTGGGCTGTAGTCACTGAACAGCATTCTCTCATAGGTATTCCTTTTGTCCAGGTGGGAAAGGGCAGTGTGGAGTGCAATAGAGATTTCATCATCTGTGGATTTATTGGGGCGGTATGTGAATTGGATCTAGTGTTTCCAGGATAATGGTGTTGATGTGAGCCATGACCAGCCTTTCAAAGCACTTCATGGCTATAGACGTGAGTACTATGTGGTAGTCATTTAGGCAGGTCACCTTGGCGTTCTTGGGCACAGGCACTTAGTTGTCTGCTTGAAACATGTAGCTATTACATTGTCAGTCAGGGAGAGGTTGAAAATGTCAGTGAAGACACTTGCCTGTTGGTCCACGGATGCTCTGAGTACGCGTCCTGGTAATCTGTCTTGCCCCGCGGCCTTGTGAATGTTGACCTGTTTAAAGGTCTTACTCAAATCTGCTACGGACAGCATGATCACACAGTCATCTGGAACAGATGGTGCTCTCATGCATGCATCAGTGTTGCTTGCCTCAAAGCGAGCATAAAAAGCAATTAACCCGTCTGGTAGGCTAGCGTCACTGGGCAGCTCGCAGCTGGGATTCCCTTTGTAGGCTGTAATAGTTTGCAAGCCCTGCCACAACCGATGAGGGTCAGAGACAGTTTAGTAGGATTCAATCTTAGTCTTGTATACAGTTGAAGTTGGAAGTTTACATACACTTAGGTTGGAGTCATTAACATTTGTTTTTCAACCACTCCACAAATTTCTTGTTTATACACTATAGTTTTGGCAAGTCAGTTAGGACATCTACTTCGTGCATGACACAAGTAATTTTTCCAACAATTGTTTACAGACAGATTAAGTCACTTATAATTCACTGTTTCACAATTCCAGTGGGTCAGAAGTTTACATACACTAAGTTGACTGTGCCTTTAAACAGCTTGGAAAATTCCAGAAAATGATGTCATGGCTTTAGAAGCTTCTGATTGACTCAAATAATTTTAATTAGCCTATTTGAGGTATACCTGTGGATGTATTTCAAGGCCTACTTTCAAACTCAGTGCCTCTTTGCTTGACATTATAGAAACATCAAAAGAAATCAGCCAAGACCTCAGAAATAAAGTTGTAGAGCTCCACAATTCTGGTTCATCCTTGGGAGCAATTTACAAATGCCTGAAGGTACCACATTCATCTGTACAAACAATAGTACGCAAGTATAAACACCATGGGACCATGCAGCCGTCATACCACTCAGGAAGGAGATGCGTTCTGTCTCCTAGAGATGAAGTACTTTGGTGCGAAAAGTGCAAATCAATCCCAGAACAACAGCAAAGGACCTTGTGAAGGTGCTGGAGGAAACAGATACAAAAGTATCTATATCCACAGTAAAACGAGTCCTATATCGACATAACCTGAAAGGCCACTCAGCAAGGAAGAAGCCACTGCTCCATAACCACCATAAAAAAGCCAGACTATGATTTGCAACTACACATGGGTACAAAGATTGTACTTTTTGTAGAGATGTCCTCTGGTCTGGTGAAACAAAAATAGAACTGTTTGGCCATAATGACCATCGTTATGTTTGGAGGAATAAGGGGGATGCTTGCAAGCCGAAAAACACCTTCCCAACCATGAAGCACAGGGGTTGGCAGCAGCATGTTGTGGGGGTGCTTTGCTGCAGGAGAGACTGGTGCACTTCACAAAATAGATGGCATCATGAGAGTGGAAAATTATGTGGATATATTGAAGCAACATCTCAAGACATCAGTCAAGAAGTTTGGTCGCAAATGGGTCTTCAGGAAGCTTGGTCACAAATGGGTCTTACAAATGGACAATGACCCCAATCATACTTCCAAAGTTGTGGAAAAATGGCTTAAGGACAACAAAGTCAAGGTATTGGAGTGGCCATCACAAAGCCCTGACCTTAATCCTATAAAAAATGTGTGGACAGAACTGAAAAAGTGTGTGCGAGCAAGTAGGCCTACAAACTTGACTCAGTTACACCTGCACTGTCAGGAGTTATGGGCCAAAATTCACCCAATTTATTGTGGGAAGCTTGTGGAAGGCTACCCGAAACGTTTGACCCAAGTTAAACAATTTGAAGGTAATGCAACCAAATACTAAGTGAGTATGTAAACTTCTGACCCACTGGGAATGTGATTAAAGAAATAAAAGCTGAAATAAATAATTCTCTCTACTATTATTCTGACATTTCACATTCTTTAAATATAGTGGTGATCCTAACTGACCTAAGACAGGGAATTTTTACTAGGATTAAATGTCAGAAATTGTGAAAAACTGAGTTTAAATGTATTTGGCTGAGGTGTATGTACATTTCCACTTCAACTGTAGAAGCTTTGCCTATTTGATGGTTTGTCTGAGGGCATTGAAGAATTTCTTATATGCGTAGCTCTAGCCTGCATGGTGCGGATGTTGCCTGTAATCCAGGCTTCTGGTTGGGATATGTACGTACAGTCACTGTGAGGATTACTTCATCAGTGCAGTTATTGATGAAGCCTGTGACGTAGGTGGTATACTCCTCATTGCCATGGGATGAATCCCGGAACATATTCCAGTCTGTGCTAGAAAAACCGTCCTGTATCTTAGCGTCCGCATCATCTGACCACTTCCATATTGAGCGAGTCACTGGTACTTGCTGCTTTAGTTTTTAATTGTAAGCAGGAATCAGGAGGATATAATTATTGTCAGATTTTCCAAATGGAGAGAAAGGAGAGCTTTCTTCGTCTCTGTGTGCGGAGTAAAGGTGGTCTGGAGTTTTTTTCCCCTCTGGTTGCACATGTGACATGCTGGTAGAAATGAGGTAAAACTGATTTAAGTTTTCTTGCATTAAAGTCCCCAGCTACTAGGAGTGCCGCTTCTGAATGAGCATTTTTTTTGTTTGCTTATGGCCTTATACAGCTTGATGAGTACAGTATTAGTGCCAGCATTGGTTTGTGGTGGTAAATAGGCAGCTACGAAAAATATAGATCAATACTCTCTTGGTAGATAGTGTGGTCTACAGCTTCTCATGAAGTAATTTACCTCAGGCGAGGAACGCCTCAAGACTTCCTTAATATTAGAGATTGCGCACCAGTTGTTATTGACAAATAGACCACCTCCCCTCATCTTACCGAAGGTACTGTAGCTGTTCTGTCTTGCCAATGCGCGGAAAACCCAGCCAACTGTATATTATCCATGTCATCATTCAGCCACGACTCGGTGAAACGTAAGATATTACCGTTTTGAATGTGCAGTTGGTAGGATAGTCTTGAACAGAGCTCATGGGTCGAGGGAAAATTAGAGTATCGTGTGCTAGCCTAAAGCTATCGATGTTACATTGATTTGGGTGAAAGGAATATTAATTACAGTCATCCAATATGCTTTAATCAAAATAAGGCGATGCTCATAATTTCTTTTTTTAAACGTCCTCCCTCCACTGGTATAGACTGTACAAGTCTTATGACTAAACCTCCCTTGTACAGGGTTTGTGGGAATCTCATGAGAACTCCTGACTAGAACTTGGAAGAGACTGCAATGATGACTAGATACTTAGTAATACAGTAACCTGGACTCAACCTGAACGTAGTAAATGTACAGTGCATTGCAAAAGTATTCGGCCCCCTTGAACTTTGCAACCTTTTGCCACATTTCAGGCTTCAAACATAAAGATATAAAACTATTTTTTTTTGAAGAATCAACAACAAGTGGGACACAATCATGAAGTGGAACGACATTTATTGGATATTTCAAACTTTTTTAACAAATCAAAAACTGAAAAATTGGGCGTGCAAAATTATTCAGCCCCCTTAAGTTAATACTTTGTAGCGCCACCTTTTGCTGCGATTACAGCTGTAAGTCGCTTGGGGTATGTCTCTATCAGTTTTGCACATCGAGAGACTGACATTTTTTCCCATTCCTCCTTGCAAAACAGCTCGAGCTCAGTGAGGTTGGATGGAGAGCATTTGTGAACAGCAGTTTTCAGTTCTTTCCACAGATTCTCGATTGGATTCAGGTCTGGACTTTGACTTGGCCATTCTAACACCTGGATATGTTTATTTTTGAACCATTCCATTGTAGATTTTGCTTTATGTTTTGGATCATTGTCTTGTTGGAAGACAAATCTCCGTCCCAGTCTCAGGTCTTTTGCAGACTCCATCAGGTTTTCTTCCAGAATGGTCCTGTATTTGGCTCCATCCATCTACCCATCAATTTTAACCATCTTCCCTGTCCCTGCTGATGAAAAGCAGGCCCAAACCATGTTTGACAGTGGGGATGGTGTGTTCAGGGTGATGAGCTGTGTTGCTTTTACGCCAAACATAGCGTTTTGCATTGTTGCCAAAAAGTTCAATTTTGGTTTCATCTGACCAGAGCACCTTCTTCCACATGTTTGGTGTGTCTCCCAGGTGGCTTGTGGCAAACTTTAAACAACACTTTTTATGGATATCTTTAAGAAATGGCTTTCTTCTTGCCACTCTTCCATAAAGGCCAGATTTGTGCAATATACGACTGATTGTTGTCCTATGGACAGAGTCTCCCACCTCAGCTGTAGATCTCTGCAGTTCATCCAGAGTGATCATGGGCCTCTTGGCTGCATCTCTGATCAGTCTTCTCCTTGTATGAGCTGAAAGTTTAGAGGGACGGCCAGGTCTTGGTAGATTTGCAGTGGTCTGATACTCCTTCCATTTCAATATTATCGCTTGCACAGTGCTCCTTGGGATGTTTAAAGCTTGGGAAATCTTTTTGTATCCAAATCCGGCTTTAAACTTCTTCACAACAGTATCTCGGACCTGCCTGGTGTGTTCCTTGTTCTTCATGATGCTCTCTGCGCTTTTAACGGACCTCTGAGACTATCACAGTGCAGGTGCATTTATACGGAGACTTGATTACACACAGGTGGATTGTATTTATCATCATTAGTCATTTAGGTCAACATTGGATCATTCAGAGATCCTCACTGAACTTCTGGAGAGAGTTTGCTGCACTGAAAGTAAAGGGGCTGAATAATTTTGCACGCCCAATTTTTCAGTTTTTGATTTGTTAACAAAGTTTGAAATATCCAATAAATGTCGTTCCACTTCATGATTGTGTCCCGCTTGTTGTTGATTCTTCACAAAAAAATACAGTTTTATATCTTTATGTTTGAAGCCTGAAATGTGGCAAAAGGTCGCAAAGTTCAAGGGGGCCGAATACTTTCGCAATGCACTGTAAATCCGGGACACTCCAGGTAGTATGATCCGCTAAGTTTCGTATGTTATGTATTAATTTGTGGCTGTCCATCAACCATTACCTATGATATTATACAAATTGCAATTATTACAATATTTTATGAATTTCAAATCGTACAATATGTTACGAATTTGTACAATATGTTAATGAATTTGCAAAAAGTATGATATGTTATGAATTCCATTTTTTTGTTGCTAACATTTACTAGGTTGCTAACATTTGCTAGGCTAGGGGTTATGGTTAAGGTTAGGGTTAAATTTAGGGCTAGGAGTTAGGTAAAGGGTTAAGGTTAGGGGAAGGGTTAGTGTTAGTTGAGAATGATCTGTTAATTGAATGATTAGAATATTCCGCCCTGAAACATATATAATTGTATGGAATTAAGTCGAATGTATAAAATCATAATCAATAAATGTGTAGTCCTAGTCAGAATTAGGGTAAAACAATATGTCTTTATGGTATTGTATACATAGACTGTCTGAGCTTGCTGCCGACCTGACTAGAGGTTTGGGAGAGAACAGGGAGTATGTCTCAAGGACAAGGTCACTAATCTCTGTCGGCTGGGTAGAGAGACAGTGTGTGCGTAGCAGGACATTGCGTGCGTCTGTTTGTGTGTGTGTGTATGGTTGTGTGTATGTGTGGGCGTGAGAAGTCAGTATAAAATTAATTGTTTTGTATTCTTGACTTTAGAACGTTCCCGTGAATAAACCTTTTTGACTATTTTAGCTGGGCCTCCGTCTGTTTCATTCGACCAGGATCTTACAAATTCTGGTTTGCGGACTGAGTAATATAATTAAATTGTGTTATGTACCTTGAGAACAAAATCCTCTTATCAGTTAGCTAACATGCTACAGTGGTTCCTCCTTTAAAAAGTTGCGGCACACTCATTCTGTGGCAGGTCATTTAATTGTCAGACATTTTTTTCTGTTACTGCAAATGAATCCTAGTTTGACCACCAGAGGGCATCTTTCAGAAGCGTTTGATAGTATTCCGTATTAGCATTACCAGAGAATGTAAAACTTTTTTTGTAATAACATAGTAGACGGGATTAATAAATAAAAAAATTGGCTTAATTAATTTGATTAATATTACGGTATTTCTCTTCAGAGGAAAAACAACATGGAATAGGATGGAATAGAAAATATGGCACTGTACAACGTGACAGGAGTAGGCTTGTTTGCCTTCATTAGACAACTTTGTTCCAATATTTCTGAAAATCAGTGATATTTATTTCCATAGTAATTCGTTATGGATCCATAACTAAATCAACATCTGCATTTTGAAAAATTATTTTTTTATCATTATTTTATTAACGAAATGTAGTTGCAAAGTTACTAAAAGTACTAAGTGGTTGTAAAGTTGCTAATGCTAAAGTTGTCCATGATGAGATTCAAACATGCAACCTTTGGGTTGCTAGACATTTGCGTTATACATCTACCCATCCCCCCGACCAACCACCCTACTTCCATTCTTGCCTTAAGTAAGCATCTGTCTTATGTAACCATACCAAATATAACATATACTAATTTAAGTGTCCCGGAATTACATTTACTATGTTACGTCTAGGCTATGAGACCAGGCTGAATACAGCGATTATTACAGTAAAAATAGACCCTGTTATTACTCCAACCTTTTAAACGGTCAAAGCATTAGTGTTGGAGAGATGTAAACTTCTTTGTGCCAGGTAGTTCACCAGTGTGATGGGTAGGCCATGCCAGAGCCAGAGGCAGTGGTGTGCTGGGTCAATGGGGCCTGCTGGCACCTCATCACTCCGTGGTTCAGGGAGAGTGTGATTGTGGCACTCTGGTGTGATGATGATCTGCTCCTTAATGTGAAATATTTGCTCTGCCAGGCAGCTGCCTTTCTCTCCTCTCCTAATTGATGTGTTCCTGCTGTGTGCCAGGATCTCACATCAGCCCTGGCATCCCTGAAATGTGAATGGAGGGAGATAGATAGGGAGTGAGAGGTAGAGCTATGGAAAGGAAGATAGAGGTATGGGGAGGGGGAGCGATACTGTAGGTAATACAGTACAGAGAGAGAGGGGGGGGGAGGGTATGGTAGTGAGAGAAAGAGGTAGAGAGGCTGACAGCATGTGAGCACCACCCTTGCCCTCTGCCTGTACCCCTGCCATGCCCTCTGAGGTTAACACACACCAGTGAAGGGAGTGCTTACTGAGGGGTGATGTCTCTGTTGTGGACAGTAGCTGACCTTGGTGCCTCCTTGAGCCAAGTGTGAACACCATTCATTCTTCATGCTTTCATCCATGGCTGACTGCTGCCTTTCTAGCTTTCATATACTGGTATAGGGTGAAGTTGCCCCTAAATCTTGTGTCAGTTTTGCATTTTATCCAACTAATATTGTAGATTATGATTGGGGGGGCAGGAAGCTGATCCTAGATCTGTACCCAGAGGAAACATCTCCCCGGGGGAACTAAGTTGATTTACAATATCTAAACGTGTCTTAACTGCTCTATATACGTTTAATAAATAATAATGCTAATTATAAAAATGTGTTTTATTTTTTTTAACTGAGGTGTTGTGTTATTTTGTGTGTCTGTGTCCACAGGTGTGTCCCCTACTGACATGTCTGGAGTGAGAGGCCTTAGGTCCCCGGACCGATCCCCAGTCCCTAAACTGGGCAGCCCCATCCCCGGCCACATGGGCCCCATGCCCGGCCTACAGAAACTCCCCCAGTGCACGCGCTGTGGCAACGGCATAGTGTAAGTCATAAAAAACAGAGATGACGCTGCACACAAGGAGTGTGTCACAAATAGCACCGCAGTCCCTATATAATGCACTACTTTTGACCATAGACTACAGGTGATACAGGGTGCCATTTGGGATGCTATCTAGTCCTGCTCCAACAGGCCCAAGCTAATAACAGAGAGGGAAATGATCTCCATATATCACTTTGAACGAATAAACCTCTGTGCCACGCCCTCCTCCTCAGGAACCCAGAGATGCCGGTAATCCTCACACCGTTAAAGCACCATGGGTAAACAGCGATGTCATTTGAACAAGAGACTGTTGTGGAGGCTTAGTACCATGGATCTGTTATATAGACTGTTTACACAGGTTTTTTTTAGGCAGGGCACTAAAGCATTTGCCTACTGTTATAGGCAGTAGTGGTTAGGATAAAGGCCCGGCTACAGGGGATATTCAAATTCAACCAATGAGTTTTGGCTGTTGTGAAGCTATGTAATCCTTATTGGTAATGCAAATACCCACATCCATGAATAGAATACTGGTCACTTGAATGCACAGTGACATAGTTAAATAAGAAAATGAATTCTAATCAAATAGCTCTTTATTTACATAACCTTGAAAACCACTTATCTTTGACATGACACTAACAACCTGGTTATGTTCTGTCCGTATAGGGGAACCATCGTGAAGGCCAGAGACAAACTGTACCACACAGAGTGCTTCATGTGTGATGACTGCAGCATGAACCTCAAGCAGAGGGGCTACTTCTTCATCGAGGAGAACTTGTACTGTGAGACCCACGCCATGGCCCGCGTACAGCCTCCTGAGGGATATGACGTGGTCGCCGTCTACCCCAACTCCAAGGTTGAACTGGTCTGAACTTGTCTGACTCTCACACAGTCCCCCCTCAGACATGTGCCTGCAGTCTTATCCACAGCTCCCAGCCCATATCGATGTGTTCCATTTCCAATGCACTACATGTCCAAGCTGTTGCCAGGAAGTATCAGTTTAGAGTTGGATATTAGAGAGTGGGAAAATTTAGTTTCCAGAGGTTTTAAGTCTCTCTTTAATTCTTTCACACTTACAGCATACGCTTCCTATTTCGGACGGATTAACATTTTACACCTCCTGAGTAAAAAAAAAACTATGTTTTAATCAACCAATTAACTAAAATTGAGGGCTTTTCTTTGTGTCAAACAGCACTTTTAGATTATGTTGAAACATAAGCAATATTCAACCGAATGACCTCTCACATCTTGGGATGGTTTTCTATTTTTTTTAACTCTGCCAACTACAATACAGTTAGCGGAATGGAATAGGGTCAAGCACCTGACTGAGAATGGAATTCATCTTTCACTGCTTCTCATACTGTTACTGCTACAATTAAAGAACCCCAGCTTTATTACATCTGTTGAAGTGCAATCCAGTGCCACATGAGAAAGCCTTTTGTCTCTCCACTGTAGCAGCTTTTAAAAAGCTGTGGGGAGCAAAGACGCAGGACAAGGCCATGGAAAATATTGAAATCCAGCCGGTGAATCTAGAAACATATGGGAATAATATACATTTGTTTAGTGTGGTTTTTTTGGCACATTTTGTTGAAATAGACAGTTGTTGTTGGCTAAGGGAACGTATTTGAACGAGTTTGTCACTTTTTTTTCTTGTTTGATTTTAACACATCTAGTCACAGCCAAGTCCACTGAATGAATCACACTTCTACATAGGGAGGAAGGGAGGGAGGGGATTTACAGTACCAGTAAAACGTTTGGACACACCTACTAATTACAGGGTTTTCTTTATTTTTACTATTTTCTACATTGCAGAAAATGAAATAACACATTATTTTGATCTAAAATATCCCAATGCCAGGGCAGTGATTGGAGACATTGTTCTATGTACTGTAGGGTGCCGTCTTTCGGATGGGATGTTAAACAGGTGTCCTGACTCTCTGTGGTCACTAAAGATCCCATGGCACTTATCGTAAGATTAAGGGTGTTAACTCTGGTGTCCTGGGTAAATTCCCAATCTGGCCTTCATACCATCATGGCCACCTAATCATCCCCAGCTTACAATTGGCTCATTCATCTCCTCCCCCCTGTGACTATTCCCCCAGGTCGTTGCTGTAAATGAGAATGTGTTCTCAGTCAACTTACCTGGTAAAATAAGGATTAAATAAATGTAGTAACCAAAAAAGTGTTAAACAAATCAAAATATATTTTATATCATAGATTCTTCAAAGTAGCCTACTCTTTGCCTTGATGACAGCTTTGCACAGTCTTGGCATTCTCTCAACCAGCTTCATGAGGCAGTCACCTGGAATGCATTTCAATTAACAGGTGTGCCTTGTTAAAAGTACATTTGTGGAATTCCTTTCCTTTTTAATGTGTTTGAGCCAATCAGTTATGTAGTGACAAGGTAGGGGTGGTATACAGAAGATAGCCCTTTTGGTAAAAGACCAAGTCCATATTGTGGCAAGAACAGCTCCAATAAGCAAAGAGAAATAATAGTCCATCATTAATTTAAGAGATGAAGGTTAATTTCAAGAACTTTTAAAGTTTCTTCAAGTGCAGTCACAAAAACCATCAAGCGCTATGATGAAACTGGCTCTCATGAGGACTGCCACAGGAAAGGAGTTACCTATGCTGCAGAGGATAAGTCCATTAGAGTTACCTGCCTCAGAAATTAAATGCTTCACAGAGTTCAAGTAACAGACAAATCTCAACATCAACTGTTCAGAGGAGACTGTGTGAATCAGGCCTTCATGGTCGAATTGCTGCAAAGAAACCCTTACTAAAGGACACCAATAAGAAGAAGAGACTTGCTTGGGCCAAGAAACACGAGCAATGGGCATTAGACTGGTGAAAATCTGTCCTTTGTTCTGATTAAAGATTTCAAATGAAAGATTTCCATGACTTTGTGACACGCAGGGTAGGTGAATGGATAATCTCAGCATGTCACTGTGAAGCATGCAGGAGGAGGTGTGATGGTGTGGGGGTGCTTTGCTGGTAACACTGCCTGTGATCTATTTGTAATTCAAGGCATACTTAACCAGCGTGGCTACCACAGCATTTTGCAGCGTTACGCCATCCCATCTGGTTTGCACTTAGTGGGACTATGATTTGTTTTTCAACAGGACAATGACCCAAAACACACCTCCAGGCTGTGTAAGGGCTATTTGACCAAGGAGAGTGATGGAGTGCTGCATCAGATGACCTGGCCTCTACAAACACCCGACTTCAACCCAATTGAGATGGTTTGGGATGAGTTGGACCGCAGAGTGAAGGAAAAGCAATCAACAAGTGCTCAGCATATCTGGGAGCTACTTCAAGACTGTTGGAAAAGCATTCCAGGTAAAGCTGGTTGAGAGAATGCCAAAAGTGTGCAATACTGTCATTAAGACAAAGTTATTCTACAATGTTAAAAAAATAAATTTAAAAAAATAAAGAAAATCCCTTGAATAAGAAGGTGTGTCCAAACTTTTGACTGGTACTGTATGTGCTTTTGGAAGTGACAAACATATCTGTGTTAGGAGCAAAACGTCTCTACCCCTGAAAGTTTTGGATGAATTATGATCACGTACATGTGTCATGCAGCCTTAGGGACAGCAAACAGTGAACTGAAATAGTTGCATGAAAAGTGCTTTTTTTTAATTTGAATGAAAAACTCAATCTCAAAGTGCTTGTTGTTTCGATATCCACCGTGACCCTAATGTTTAGCTACTGCAATGCCAACTAGGACAGTAGTTCTTTGTAAATTATGTGAAATTATGTTGTCATGATGTTGGTGTTTTAGTTCTAATTGTACATATTTGTTTTGTCTTGGCTGTTTAACAAACATAACTTGTCACTCTGCCTTCACACGTCTGTGTCATTTAACTGCTTACCGTGTTTAGTCACAGAATCCTCTCATTTTTAACTTATTGTTTTGTTGACACATTTTGTTCTGGTTTCTTCTAGTTCTTTTTTAGGATATAATAAAGTGAAAAAAGTATTAAAATCATACCCATGATTGACCATTTCTTTTACAGGCATGCTATATTTATTGTGAAATATTTGGAGAGTAGTACTTTAGCTTGCCTGTGGACACACTACATAGATATAGGGTTCCATTTTGTGGATTTTTATATCCTGGCTATGACAAGGCACTCTACCCACAGTATGTACTCAGACCTATAGCTCGGAGTCAATGCCCTGCGTTCCAAATGGCACACTATTTCTTACATAGTGCACTGCTTTCCCACTGGTCACCGACGTCGAATAAACTTCTATTTCACGTTGGTGCAACGTAATTTCATTGACATGATGTGAAAACAACGTTGATTCAAACAGTGTGTGCCCAGTGGGTTGGTGCCATTTTGGATGAACACAAATTGACTGATCCAAACCCAGAGACATCCACTTCCTTGGGCCTGTGACAACAAGTACTCCATGTTTCAATTTGTTACAAGCAGACATTGAACACAAAACTGCCTTTTTGGATTATGTTCAAACTGTGTCATCCAAAACCTACACATAATGATTTTCTTCACATTTTACCCCCACAAAATATTTTTTGAGAATATTGTGTGGCACTTGATGTAATATGAGAAGTTTGTGGTTTGTTTAAGATCCAATGTCAAGTTTACCATACAGTTGTGATGTATGGCTGAGATTCAATGGTTAACTATAATCAGACACAGAAGGCAGGAGCCCTTCATACCCCATTAAATATGTCTTAACACCTTGAGAGAGAGCAAACGGGGGGAGAGAGAGAGTGCAAAAGGGGGGAGAGAGAGAGAGTGCAAAATGGGGGGAGAGAGAGAGAGAGTGAAAAAACGGGGGGAGAGAGAGAGAGAGTGCAAAAGGGGGGAGAGAGAGAGAGAGTGCAAAAGGGGAGAAAAGGGGAGAGAGCGAAAGGGGAGAGAGGGAGAGAGAGAGAGCAAAAGGGGAGAGAAGGAGAGAGCGAAAAACGAGGGGAGAGAAGGAGAGAGCGAAAATAGGGGAAGAGAGATACAGGGGGAGGGAGAGAGAAGGAAGAGAAATTGGTATGTTTTGGAGTCCCAGTCATTAATTTAAATGATTCAGTAAATATAAGAGTGATGTGGTTTAGCAACGTGGCCAACAGTGAGTGACTAATCCAAGGCTTTGAACACTCATCTTAACGGGCATAGGGTAACATTTTCCACATTGGTGACACATATGTTATGCTGCTGGTCACAAGTCAATCCCCAAACAGCTGCAGCAAGGAACATGGCGTTTAGGAAGTCATCTCATACTTTAATCAAGCATGGAGAACATGATAAAGACTTACAACTTTGTATAAAAGAAAGCTTTCACAGAAGCTTAACATTTTTCACCATTACAGTTCAAATGCATTACTCTTTACATTCATATATTTGCAATGCACAGTAGCATGTACAATTAAGTGGAATCTATTTTAATGATAGAGATACTGGTCATCTCTGTATACTCGTCACAAGACCCACTGGTTGATACTTATTTATAAAACCCTCCCCCCCTAGCTGAGATACATACTGCAGCCCTCATCCTCCACATACAACACCCGTTCTCCCAGTCACATTCTGTTCAAAGTCTCTAAAGCACACACATCCCTGGATCGCTCCTCTTTCAGTTCACTGCAGCTAGCAACTGGAACGAGCTGCAAAAACATTCTTGCCTTTGTGCTGTTGTTTGTGCCCAATAATGTTTGTACAATCTTTTGTGCTGCTACCATGTTGTGCTGCTGCCATGTTGGGTTGCTACCATGCATGGCTGTCATGTGTTTCCGCCATGCGGTGTTGTTGTCTTAGGTCTCTCTTGATGTAGTTTTCAACTCATATTTGATTTCTTTCATGTGCCGAATACAACAGGTAGACCTTACCGTGAAATGCTTACTTACAAGCCCTTAACCAACAATGCAGTTCAATAAATATAATTAAGAAAATATTTACTAAATAAACTAGGGTAAAAAAATAAACACAATAAAATTAATAACAATAACGAGGCTGTATACAGGGGGTACCGGTACCGAGTCAGTGTGCGGGGGTACAGGTTAGTCAAGGTCATTTGTACAAATAGGTAGTGGTGTCTCTCTTGTCGTGATGTGTGTTTTGTCCTATATTTTATTTTTAGTCCCAGCCCATGTCCCCGGAGGAGGCCTTTTGTCTTTTTGTAGAGGGTCATTGTAAATAAGAATTTGTTCTTAACTGACTTGCCTAGTGAAATACAGGTTAAATAAAACAAATATTTAAAAAATACCAGAGGCACATAAACACTAACTTCGGAAACTATTCAGGCCCCTTGACTTTTTACACAATTTGGATGTTTGGATGGGGATTGTTGCTGCACAGCTATTTCCACATCTCCCAAAGCCACTCCTGCGTTGTCTTGGCTATGTGCTTAGGGTTGTTGTTCTGTTGGAAGGTGAATCTTCGCCCCAGCCTGAAGTCCTGAGTGCTCTGGAGCAGGTTTTCATCAAGGATCTCTTTGTACTTTGCTCCATTCATCTTTGCCTCGATCCTGACTAGTATCCCAGTCTCTGCCACTGAAAAACATGGTTCCAGGTTTCCTGCAGACGTGACGCTTGGCGTTCAGGCAAAAAAGTTCAATCTTGGTTTAATCAGTCCTGAGAATATTGTTTCTCATGGTCTGAGAGTCTTTAGGTGCCTTTTGGCAAACTCCAAGTGGTCTATTGTGCCTTTTACTGAGGAGTGGTTTCCGTCTGACCACTATACCATAAAGGCCTGATTGGTAGAGTGCCGCAGAGATGGTTGTCCTTCTGGAAGCTTCTCCCATCTCCATAGTTGAACTCTAGAGCTCTGTCAGAGTGACCATCTGGTTCTTGGTCACCTCCCTGACCAAGGCCCTTCTCCCCCGATTGCTCAGTTTGGCCGGGCGGCCAGCTCTAGGAAGAGTCTTGGTGGTTCCAAACTTCTTCCGTTTAAAAATGATGGAGGGCACTGTGTTCTTGGGGACTTTCAATTCTGCAGAAATGTTTTAGTACCCTTCCAGAACTGTGCTTCCACATAATCCTGTCTCTGAGTGCTATGGACAATTCCTTCGACCTCATGGCTTGGTTTTTGCTCTGACATGCACTGTCAACTGTGGGACCTTATATATGTTTTTTAATTTCACCTTTATTTAACCAGGTAGTCCAGTTGAGAACAAGTTCTCATTGACAACTGCGACCTGGTCGAGATAAAGCAAAGCAGTGCGACACAAGAAACAACACAGAGTTACACATAGAATAAACAAACGTACAGTCAATACCACAATATAAAATATCTATATACAGTGCGTGCAAATGATGTAAGATTAGGGAGGTAAGGCAATAAATAGGCTGCAGTGGCGAAGCAATTACTATTTAACAATTAAACACTGGAGTGATAGATGTGCAGAAGATGAATGTGCAAGTATAGATACTGGGGTGCAAAGGAGCAAAAAAATAAATAACATGTGGATAAAGTAGTTGGATGGGCTATTTACAGATGGGCTATCTACAGGTGCAATGATCTGTGAGCTGCTCTGACAGCTGATGCTTAAAGTTAATGAGGGAGATATGAGTCTCCAGCTCCAGTGATTTTTGCAATTAGTTCCAGTCATTGGCAGCAGAGAACTGGAAGGAAAGGCGGCCAAAGGAGGAATTGGCTTTGGGGTGACCAGTGAAACATGCCTGCTGGAGCGCGTGCTACGGGTGGTGGCTGCTATGGTGACCAGTGAGCTGAGATAAGGCGGGGTTTTACCTAGCAAAGACTTCTAGATGACCTGGAGCCAGTGGGTTTGGCGACGAATATGAAGCGAGGGCCAGCCAACGAGAGCATACAGGTCGCAGTGGTGGGTAGTATATGGGGCTTTGGTGACAAAACGGATGGCACTGTGATAGACTATATCCAATTTGCTGAGTAGAGTGTTGGAGGCTATTTTGTAAATGGCATCGCCGAAGTCAAGATCGGTAGGATAGTCTGTTTTACGAGGGTATGTTTGGCAGCATGAGTGAAGCATGCTTTGTTGCGAAATAGGAAGCTAATTCTAGATTTTATTTTGGATTGGAGATGCTTAATGGGAGTCTGCATGGAGAGTTTACAGTCTAACCAGACACCTAGGTATTTGTAATCGTCCACATATTCTAAGTCAGAACCGGCGGGCAGGTGCGGGCAGTGATCGGTTAAAGAGCATGCATTTAGTTTTACTTGCACTTAAGAGCAGTTGGAGGCCACGGAAGGAGAGTTGAATAGCATTGAAGCTGGTCTCGAGGTTAGTTAATACAGTGTCCAAAGAAGGGCCAGAAGTATACAGAATGATGTCATCACCAGCAGCAAGAGTGACATCATTGATGTATACAGAGAAAAGAGTCGGCCTTAGAATTGAACCCTGTAGCACCCCCATAGAGACTGCCAGAGGTCCGGACAACAGGCCATCTGATTTGACACAGTGAACCAGGCGTTAGTGAACCAGGCGAGGCAGTCATTTGAGAAACTAAGGCTGTTGAGTCTGCCGATAAGAATGTGATGATTGACAGAGTCGAAAGCCTTGGCCAGGTCGATGAAAACGGCTGCACAGTACTGTCTTTTATCAATGGAGGTTATGATATCGTTTAGAACCTTGAGCGTGGCTGAGGTGCACCCATGACCAGCTTGGAAACCAGATTGCATAGTGGAGTAGGTACGGTTAGATTCGAAATGGTCAGGAATCTGTTTGTTAACTTGGCTTTCGAAGACCTTAGAAAGGCAGGGTAGGATAGAAATAGGTCTGTAACAGTTTGGGTCTAGGGTGTCTCCCCATTTGAAGAGAGGGATGACCGCGGCAGCTTTCCAATCTTTGGGGATCTCAGACTAAATGAAAAAGAGGCTAGTAATTAGAGGTTGCAACAATTGCAGTGGATCATTTTAGAATGAGAGGGTCCAGATTGTCTAGCTCAGCTGATTTGTAGGAGTCCAGATTTTGCAGCTCTTTCAGAAAATCAGCTATCTGGATTTGGGTGAAGGAGAAATGGGGGAGGTTTGGGCAAGTTGCTGTGGGGAGTGCAGGGCTGTTGACCGGGTTAGGGGTAGCCAGGTGGAAAGCATGGCCAGCCATAGAGAAATGCTTATTAAAATTCTCAATTATCGTGGATTTATCGGTGGTGACAGTGTTTCCTAGCCTCAGTGCAGTGGGCAGCTGGGAGTAAGTGCTCTTATTCTCCATGGACTTTACAGTGTCCTAGAAAATGTTGGTGTTTGTGCTACAGGACGCAAATTTCTGTTTGAAAAAGGTAGCCTTTGCTTTCCTAACTGCCTGTGATAGATAATTGGTTTCTAACGTCCCTGAAAATGTGCATTTCGCGGTGGCTATTCAATGTTAATGCAGTATGCCACAGGATTTTTTTGGGCTGGTCAAGGGCAGTCAGGTCCTGAGTGAACCAAGAGCTTTATCTGTTCCTGGTTCTATTTTTTGGGGAATGCTTTTTTAAGATGGTGAGGAAAGCACTTTTAAAGAATAACCAGGCATCCTCTAATGACGGAATGAGGTCAATATCCTTCCAGGATACCCGGGCCAGGTCGATTAGAAAGGCCTGATGGCTGAAGTGTTTTAGGGAGCGTTTGACAGTGAGGAGGGGTGGTCGTCTGACCGCAGACCAATTACAGATGCAGGCAATGAGGCAGTGATCGCTGAGATCTTGGTTGAAGACAGCATAGGTGTATTTATAAGGCAGGTTGGTCAGGATGATATCTATGAGGGTGCCCGTGTTTACGGATTTGGGTTGGATCGGCAGGGCTTCGTGTAGGTAGTTCAAGGGTCCAGGCCAATTGACAAAATAGTTATTGTAGCCCAAGAAATTGGCTGATGGTCCTCTTCAGCTAAAAGTCGGGCGGGCCGTGACTAACAGGCTAGCGGATGGGCCTTTAGGGGACGTCTCGACGGAGGAGCCTGTTGAAACCTCTCAGGCGGATTACTTCGGTAGACCAGTCATGATGGATCAGCAGGGCTCCGTGTCGGCAGGTAAAAGGGTCCAGGCCAACTGGCAGAATATGTATTGTAGCCCAAGGAGTGGCTGATGGACCTCTTCAGCTAGCCTCCCGGCTGGCCTAACACAAGGCTAGTTCCAGGCTCACTGGTGCTTGATTCGGGACAGACATGTTAGCCAGGGGGTATCTACTCAGACAGCAGCTAGCTAGCTGGAATAATCCAGGTGAAAAGGTTTAGAGCTTGCGGTAGGAAACCGGAGATGTGGAGAAAAAGCAGTCCGGTATGATTCTAGGTTGATTCGCGCTGTGCAGACTGGCAGGACTTGACCGGGCTAAGGTTAGCTGATGACCGCTAGCAGTGGCTAACTGACTACTACCTAGTAGGAAACCGGAGATGTGGAGAAAAAGCAGTCCGGTATGATTCTAGGTTGATTCGCGCTGTGCAGACTGGCAGGACTTGACCGGGCTAAGGTTAGCTGATGACCGCTAGCAGTGGCTAACTGACTACTACCTAGTAGCTAGTTAGCTGGCTAGCTGCTGTTGTGGGTCCTGGTTCTAAAGTATAGAAAGTAGCAGATCCATACCACATTGGGTGAAGCAGGTTGCAGGAGAGTATGTTGAAACTGGGGTTAAAAATAAAAATATATATATACGAAATATACACAGAGGAAAAAAAAATATAAACACGAGACACGACAAGACAAAGACGTCTGAACTGCTACGCCATCTTGGAAATTGACAGGTGTGTGCATTTCCAAATCATGTAGAATCAATTGAATTTACCACAGATATCTAGTTGTAGAAACACGTCAAGGATGATAAATGGAAACAGGATGCACCTGAGCTCAATTTCGAGTCTCATAGCAAAGGGTCTGAATACTTAAGTAAATAAGGTATTTATATTTATAGTTTTTTATTTTTAATACATTTACAAAAATGTCTAAACCTGTTTTTGCTTCATTATTATGGTGTCTTGTGTGTAGATTGCTGAGGATTTTAATCCATTTTAGAATAAGGCTGTAATGTAACAAAATGTGGAAAAAGTTGAGGGGTCTGAATACTTTCCGAAGGCACTGTATGTAGTAATGAAGTTACTTTACGTGACAGAGAGAGAGGGATAGACCTTTACTCTATGGAAATAATTCTGAGCTCCAGTGTTTCAACTCATCTCAGTTCTACTCTAAACACTGAGCCTGAGCTGAAAATAAACACTTCATGTCTCTCAGTAACCGTCTGTGTTGTGTATTGTGGCCAAAAATCACTACTTCAGCATCAGCTAGCTGACTGTCCCCCAGAATAAACTTGATGTGAGGAGTGTCTTCAAACTCAGCGACAAAATGTCCGGCTTGGCGCAGGGCGCCAACAAAACGCCTGAAAATGGCGCCAACAGACAGGGCAGCCGTGCTTCTAGCTCCTAGGCAACATTGCAGTGTTTCGTTTTTTATGTGTTATTTCTTACATTATTGTCCCAAAAATCTTGTGTTATTACATACAGCCGAGAAGAAAGCTAATGTTCAGTCTTTGGATAATAAAGTTGACGAGCTCAGGGCAACGATTTCCTTCCAGAGAGACATCAGGGATTGTAACATACTCTGTTTCACGGAAACATGGCTCTTTTGGGATATACCGTCTGAATCTGTACAGCCAGGTGGGTTCTCAGTTCATCGCACAAGCATGAATAAATATCTCTACGGGAAGAAGAAGGGCGGGGGTGTGTGTTTCATGATTAACTACTCATGGTGTGATTGTGATAACAAACAGGAACTCAAGTCCTTTTGTTCACCCGACCTAGAATACCTCACAATCAACCGTATTATCTCCCAAGAGAATTCTCTCCGTTTATAGTCACAGCCGTGTATATTGCCCCTCAAGCCGTTACCATGACAGCCCTCAAAGAACTTCACTGGACTTTATGCAAACTGGAAACCACATATCCTGTGGCCGCATTTATTGTAGCTGGTCATTTAAACAAAGCAAGTTTGTATAAAATGCTACAGAAGTTCTATCAGCACATTGACTGTAGTACTCGCGCTGCTAAAACACTCGGCCACTCCTACTCCAACTTTCAGGATGCCTTCAAGGTCCTCCCCTGCACTCCCTTCTGCAAATCTGATCACGACTCCATTTTGCTCCTCCCTTCCTATAGGCAGAAACTCAAACAAGGACGGTTCAATGCTGGTCTGACCAATTAGAATCCACACTTCACCGGGGGCAAACTACCAGCCCTCCAGACTCCTACTGAACCCGATGTCACAGGAACGCCAAAAAGATAATCAAGGACAACAACCACCCGAGCCACTGCCTGTTCACCCCGCTATCATCCAGAAGGTCGGTACAGGTGCATCAAAGCTGGGACCGAGAGACTGAAAAACAGCTTCTATCTCAAGGCCATCAGACTGTTAAATAGCCATCAGTAGTACCTTAGACACTGCTGCCTACATACATAGACTTGAAATCACTGGCCACTTTAATAATGGAACACTAGTCACTTTAAAATGTTTGACATATTTTGCATTACTCATCTCATATGTACAGTATATCACAAAAGTGAGTACATTCCTCACATTTTTGTAAATATTTGAGTATATCTTTTCATGTGACAACACTGAAGAAATGACACTTTGCTACAATGTAAAGTAGTGAGTGTACAGCTTGTATAACAGTGTAAGTTTGCTGTCCCCTCATTATAACTCAACACACAGCCTAAACACATGTCTAAACCGCTGGCAACAAAAGTGAGTACACCCCAAATGTCCAAATTGGGCCCAATTAGCCATTTTCTCTCCCCGGTGTCATGTGACTCGTTAATGTTACAAGGTCTCAGGTGTGAATGGGGAGCAGGTGTGTTAAATTTGGTGTCATCGCTCTCACACTCCCTCATACTGACTGGTCACTGGAAGTTCAACATGGCACCTCATGGCAAAGAACTCTCTGAGGATCTGAAAAAAAGAATTGTTGCTCTACATAAAGATGGCCTGGGCTATAAGAAGATTGCCAAGACCCTGAAACTGAGCTGCAGCACGGTGGCCAAGACCATACAGTGGTTTAACTGGACAGGTTCCACTCAGAACAGGCCTCGCCATGGTCGACCAAAGAAGTTGAGTGCACGTGCTCAGCGTCATATCCAGAGGTTGTCTTTGGGAAATAGATGTATAAGTGCTGCCAGCATTGCTGCAGAGGTTGAAGGGGTGGGGGGTCAGCCTGTCCGTGCTCAGACCATACGCCGTACACTGCATCAAATTGGTCTGCATGGCTGTCGTCCCAGAAGGAAGCCTCTTCTAAAGATGATGCACAAGAAAGCCCGCAAACAGTTTGCTGAAGACAGGCAGACTAAGGACATGGATTACTGGAACCATGTCCTGTGGTCTGATGAGACCAAGATAAACGTATTTGGTTCAGATGGTGTCAAGCGTGTGTGGCGGCAACCAGGTGAGGAGTACAAAGACAAGTGTGTCTTGCCTACAGTCAAGCATGGTGGTGGGAGTTTCATGGTCTGGGGCTGCATGAGTGTTGCCGACACTGGGGAGCTACAGTTCATTGAGGGAACCATGAATGCCAACATGTACTGTGACATACTGAAGCAGAGCATGATCCCCTCCCTTCGGAAACTGGGTCGCAGGGCAGTATTCCAACATGATAACAACCCCAAACACACCTCCAAGACGACCACTGCCTTGCTAAAGAAGCTGAGGGTAATGGTGAAGGATTGGCCAAGCATGTCTCCAGACCTAAACCCTATTGATCCTCTGTGGGGCATCCTCAAACGGAAGGTGGAGGAGTGCAAGGTCTCTAACATACACCAGCTCTGTGATGTCGTCTTGGAGGAGTGGAAGAGGACTCCAGTGGCAACCTGTGAAGCTCTGGTGAACTCCATGCCCAAGAGGGTTAAGGCAGTGCTGGAAAATGATGGTGGCCACACAAAATATTGACACTTTGGGCCCAATTTGGACATTTTCACTTAGGGGTGTACTCACTTTTGTTGCCAGCGGTTTAGACATTAATGGCTGTGTGTTGAGTTATTTTGAGGGGACAGCACATTTACACTGTTATACAAGCTGTACACTCACTACTTTACATTGTAGCAAAGTGTCATTTCTTCAGTGTTGTCACATGAAAAGATATAATCAAATATTTACAAAAATGTGAGGGGTGTACTCACTTTTGTGATATACTGTATTATATTATATTCTACTGTGTCTTAGTCTTTGCTGCTCCAACATTGCTCGTCCAAATATTTATATATTCTTAATTCCATTCCTTTACTTTAGATGTGTGTATTGTTGGATATCACTTGTTAGATATTACTGCACTGCTGGATCTGGAAACACAAACATTTCGCTACACCCACAATAACATCTGCTAAACACGTGTATGTGACCAATAACATTTTGATTTGATGCATATACAACATCTAAGCTAATTATCTTCCATTGAATCAAGTGATATTGTCTTAGATTGATTCAGCTGGAGGGTTCTAACTTCTAACACCTGAACAAATAAATATATTCTTCCAAGGCTCAGAGGGATATTAAAGTGCTGTATCTGGAAAGCATTAGGTGTGTGGTTCCCTGTCCTCTCCCTCCACATTCCCCTGGTGTAATTGATGAACAGGATCAAATGGGAACGCAGCTCCTTCACTTGATGTGCAGGATTCCTTTCAGTCCATTGTGCTTATGGAGCCCACTGTTGGGCTTTGTTCCATTTAGTGTCTGAAACCAGGCCTCAATCATTCACTCAGTCACTCCATCTCTCCTTTTCTTCAGTCCATTCCTCTCCTCCCCTTCCATATGGTACCAACCTGTGTTTTTCTAACAGTTGTGATTTGTAGTGAGTTATTGGATGGGTGCCTGTGAACAGCCTAGCCTCAGAGCCATACAAAATATACTTGACCTATTTCTGACGTATGATACGTATTTCTGACGTATGATACTGTACCTACCAATGGTGTAGTCACTTGAGACAGAAACAAAAATAAGGAGGTTGGTTTCAAGAGGATGGGTGGGTGTAATCCGTGACAGTCGAGCAATCCAAAGGTTGCATGTTCGAGTTGCAATTGGCTCAACTGTAGCATTTTATCTAACCCTTCCCCGAACCCTTATTCTAAATGTAACCCAATTCAACTAACCTGTTGCGTAAATTCACCTAACTTTTGTTGTGTATCGTATCGTTACGTGTCTATGTGTACATTAGTAAAGCAACCTGATCTCAGATAAAAACGTGCATTACTATACATCCTCCAAGAGGTATGATAAATTACATCATCCAATTCGTATGATATTCTACGACCGGGTCAGACGTATGATACTATACGTCCTCTAATTTGTATGATTTTGTTTGACCGCTATTCCCTTCATAAGGTAACCTAACGTAAACTATTATATTTGTCACAGATTTACATACATAATAATACGAATTGCCCTGAGATCACATTGCTGTGAAACCTGGGGTTAAGCGCTCTAGATACTGGGGTATTAAAGAGTGGTATGTTTGTTATTCCCAATCCACCATCAGAATAATGCAGCTTGAAAGATGAAAGAGTTTCTAATGAGGTGGAATTATCTTAATCTGTGATCATTCTTTGAAATAGTTCAATTTCCAAAATGTTTGAAGTGAATACGTACAGTAATGTAATGGTGTGTAAACATAGTTTGGTTGACGAAGAGAGAGGTTGTAGATATTAACTATTTCTCTCTCTCTCTCTTCAGTATCAGAGGACATTTCTGAGATGCAACCAAATTCCATTCCAATACGCCTGTCACACAACATAAGAGAGTGCTTGCTTATTTGATACATACACACGCCTTGCAAATAACACTTCGGTTTAGATTGCATTATTGTGCAATGCAAGAACGCAATAATAACAAGGCTGGAGGAGCATCATTCCCCATCTTGTGCATTTGGCTTGGTTTTTGTAACCATGTTTATTCCACCCACTGCTTTATGAGGATTTATAAAGGACCCCTTGAACCTCCAAATGTTTGGCTAGTTCTTATTGGCGGGGAGCTGTGCACTTAGACTCATCAAAATGGGATTGAGAATAAAGAATGTCCTGGGTTTGAAAACGTTCACAGGCCGGGGGATCTTGACCTCCCTTAACGCTTGGGAAAAGAATCTACATTACCAGAGAAGAAGAAAAGAACGGAATGCTGTCCATCAGTGGAACAAGCATGGAATGCATACGGTATTTTGGCATTGTTAAGGACACGTTGATCATCCGTTGCCCCGTAGTTAATATGACACAGAGGGAATCTATCCTTGGGAGTTTGTTTACGTCCAGCGCGAGCAGCCAAGATCTGAGAGTGGCTGAGATCCATCTATGAGATGAGCTATGTGTTTATAAACACATGCAATACAGTAAATATCCACCTTCTTATAGTTATGTATATAAAACTGGATATAAAAACTAAACAGATGGCTTTAGGTTTGAGAAACATGTCAGCTCCACCAAACTTGGCTAAAATACGAGGAAATTTGTCAAATGGGATGACACCGAACACATCCTCTCCTGTGGAGTACCTTTCACCAAAACATCCCATTCTCATAGATCATCCTGCTTGTTGTTTCTCCTTTTCCAATCTATGACAACACTGCTTAGATCATCCAAGTGCTATCAAACAAGTACAATATATCCCAAAAATGCACATTTAAATTCACTGTAATTAGAGAATAATTTAATATTTTGGTATCGAAGTTGTACATTTATCAGTGACAATGTGCAGTCTGATTTCTGGTCAAACATACACATTAGAGAGCATAGATACTTTCATTAACCTTTGAATCAACTACCAGGGCAGACTTTCCTTCTGTCTTTTTTGGTCATTATTGTTAGAGTATGAGTCAGTATTTTCCTCAAATTCCTGCAGATTGTCTGAGGGGGTGGCCAGACTGATGGAGACAGGAAACAGGAAAGACCAGCTCAGCTGTCCCAAACATTAGGCCAGAAAAGACTGTCCGGCCGGAGGTCGCCTCTCAGGAACAATACTGGCAGGAGCTTCTCTCTCTCTACAATTCTCTCTCTCTGTATGTCTTTCTCTCTCTGACTCTTTCCTGTACCAGCTCGCCCTCTCCTTCAATCTCTCTCTCTCTAACTATCTCTTGTACAATCTCTCTCTCTCTCTCTCTCTCTCTCTCTCTCTTTGCTTGCACCCCCCTCTTTCTGTTTTTTCTTTCACGCTCATACACTCTGCCTCTACCCCTCCACTCTCTCCTCCTCTCCCTTTCTCTCTCTCAGAGCAGCGGGTGAAATGTTTTAGTGGTGTCCATAGCAACTCCATGAAAAGTGCAAGACAAGCGGGCACTGAGATTAACAGGCCAACCGTGGGACTGCCACCTTGGCCTCTCTGCCACTGTGAGAAAAGAGACAAGGCTTCCCTTTCCATCAACAACTTGGCATCAACTTCATGAAAGAAGATAGCTGTGATACAATTGCCTGAGTGGTCATGTCTGGACTAAGTATGTCTGGGTTTTTGAGTGGCGTAGCAGTCTAAGGCACTGCATCTCAGTGCAAGAGGCGTCACTACAGTCTCTGGTTTGAATCCAGGCTGTGTCACATCCGGCTGTGAATGGGAGTCCCATAGGGCGGCGCACAATTGGCCCAGCGTCATCCAGTTTTGGCCAGGGTCGGCCGTCATTGTAAATAATGATTTGTTCTTAACTGACTTGCCTAGTTAAATAAATAAATAAAAGTACAGTAGGGAGTGTCTTCGATCTTAAAGACAGAGGAAAGAGAAAGAATGATATGTAATGTCTTTGTCATTTAGCCGCTGTTGACACTGTTGACACAATTGGACAAGTTCCGATTTCGCGTACTTGAAGTGTAAGGGCTCGATTCAGTCAGTAGGGCAATTTACAGTTGAAGGTCATTTCTGATTGGCCGACATTTGCAGCGTTTGCTATGAATGCAGTCTCCACGAATATGGAAACATTGTCTTTACATTTCAATCCCTCTGTACTGTGGATCTTCGGCACTAGGTATTGAATCTAGGCCTTAGTCTAATTTAGCCTTGCTTTTTATTCATGAGATTTCCAAGCTGCACACCACTGATAAGAATGAGCATAGTCTTTTTACGTGGAATGTATGCAGCTTCCATAAGATTTTGCAAGCATCATTATTCGTTCTTGGTATGACTACTAAGTTATTCTCTCTCTTCCTGCTTTTGCAGCAACTGAAACACCGACCACGATATGAAGTTCATGAAAAGAAAAGAAACTCTTGGACATACATCCAGAACACAAAAATCCCCAACACTTCTCATCCAGAGTGCTATTCTTCGAAATGACATGAGTGGTGTAATTATACACGAGTTAATATGGCATAATGGCCGAGCCCTCCGCAGATGTGCTGGGTTTCCTAAAGACAGCCTGAGTAAAACCAAGTCAGTATATTATATTGTTAGAAAGCATGAAGTCATTACCAGCCAATGGCAAAATGAGAATCGCAGCCCTGGGAGGCTGAAAATGTGAACATTGAGCAAGAGGGAGAGGGAGAGTTTGCTGAAACAATGAGCCGTTATTGTGAGAATGCACAAATCATGGCATGCCAGTAGAGAGGATGCTGCAATACCCTGCAGGGTAAATATGAGGTGGCTGGATTAATAGAACCAGAACCAGAGCATGAAGGCAGGGATCCAGACATGCTGCTAGGGCACAGAGGAGCTCTGCTGATTGATGTCCTTGAGGTGCTTTCACTTACCGCTCAAAACTCCTGGCATGGGACCCTGTACTGAGCCCTGAGGAGCACCCAGCCAGGCTCCACCGGTTCCACACACTGGTTCAAATTTCCCTGGATCTACTTCTTTAATGTGTCGACATATCCTGGTGCCACATTGTTCATATCTGCTACGAATCAACATCCTGCCCAGGAAGGGCATCGCTGAGAGACATGTCTCTCATCGCTGAGAGACACCCTCTAACTCCATCTCCCCCCAGTGCTGCTTGTGTAGCCTTGCTGCTTCCAATGGTAAAGACATTCCGCTATGCTACTATTTAAAGAGTCAAATTAATACTTGGTCCATGGCTTTCTTTCCCAGAAGGGGACAGAATGTATTTTTGTGTTGGCCGACATTATTTTACCAATTAACTTATTCACCTAAATTAAAAAAACAGGGCGGGTCTATTTTTTGCATTTAGCATATATGGTCAAGCATTGTGTTAGCAAGTCTACACCAGATGGTTGTATATAAAATTAGCTAGTAGACTAGTGCTGTCTACACTACTGATAGTTTCTACTAAGCTCTGTACCAGGGGTGGGCAATTCCAGACCTTGAGGGCCTGATTGCTGTCAGTTTTGCCCCAGTCCCAGCTAACACACCTGACTCCAATAATCACCTAATCATGATCTTCAGTATAGAATGCAATTTGATTAATCAGCTGTGTTTGCTAGGGATGGAGAAAAAGTGTGACACGAATCAGGCCCTCGAGAACTGGAGTTGCCCACCCCTGCTCTATACACAAGAATTTAGATGAATTCAGAATACATTTATCTTTTCTTTTATGGACCACATGAAAAGCCCACACTTCCACTGTGCTAAGTCAGGTATCTCTGGCAGCAGAGATCACGGTACACAACTTTTTTTTTTTTATTGTGGAGTGAGAGTGAGTGAGAGAGAGAGAGAGATGTTTGGTTTTGATTAAAGACAGTTATGAAAGAATGTAAAAAAATATATATATATTGCGTGTGTTGTGTATAAAAAAGCCAGGTGAAGCTCTATCTATCATCAATCTACCCACAGCCATGACGGTTGGTCATGGATCACATTAACACCATCACCCTAGACACCCTGGACCCACTCCAATTCACATAACGACCTAACAGATCCACAGAGGATGCAATCAATATTGAGCTTCACACTTCCCTCTCCCACCTGGGCAAGTGGAACACCTATGTGACGATGCTGTTCATTGACTACAGCTCAGCGTTTAACACCATAGTGCCCTCCAAGCTCATCACTAAGCTAATGAGCCTGGGACTGAACACCTCCCTCTGCAACTGGATCCTGGACTTCCTGACGGGCCGTCCCCAGGTGTTGAGGGTAGGCAACAACACATCCGCCACGCTAGTCTTCAACACGGGGGCCCCTCAGGGGTGCGTGCTTAGTCCACTCCTGTACTCTCTACTCATCTGGCCACACACAACTCCAACACCATCATTAAGTTTGCTGTCGACACAATTGTGGTAGGCCTGATCACCGACGGCGCTGAGACAGCCTATAGGAAGACGGTCAGAGACGTGGCAGTGTGGTGCCAGGACAACAAACGCTCCATTAATTTCAGCAAGACAAAGGAGCTGATTGTGGATTACAGGAAATGGAGGGCCGTGCACGTCCCCATTCACATCGACTGGGCTGTATTGGAGCGGCTTGAGAGATTCAAGTTCCTCTGTTTCCACTTCACTAAGGATCTATCATGGTCCTCACACACCAACACAGTTGCGATGTGTGTGTGTGTTTGGTTTTACTATCCTTGTCGAGACCAGAAGTCCTCACAAGGATAGTAAATTAAGGAAAATCTGGACAAGTGCGGACATTTTGCCTGTCCCCACAAGGAAAAAGGCTATTTTAGGCTTAGGGTTTAGGTTCTGGGTTAGAATTAGAATTAGGGGTTAGGGTTAGGATTAAGGTTTTGGGTTTAAGGTTAACGGTAGGGTAGGGTTAGGGTTAAGGTTAGGGTTAGGTGAAGGTTAGGGAAAATAGGATTTTAAATGGAAATTAATTGTGTGTGTGTGTTTGTGTGTGTGTGTGTAAACTGTTACTTCGTGTTGCTTGTTAAACATGTGTGCATAACCAACATTCACACCCTATCTACTCCCCCTTCCATGCCCACTTCAACCAAAGTTGATTGAAGTTCCCTGATTCAACATAACCATCTGTGGGCCAAAAAGGAATCCATCCATGTCTAATGCCTGACTTGTCCTTGGTCATCTGAATGTTTTGCTCTAACGAACAGTTTAAAGTTACTGTGGTGTTTTCATCATGAACACTGACACAGCAGCAGATCTTAGAGGCTGATGTCAGAGAGAAGAAGCCTGCGAATGTGGGCACGACTTGTTTTCTAGTCAGCTCCATGGTTTCAGAGGAGAGAGGCAAATCAACGAAGTTGCTCCTGCTCTCTGCCGATTGGCTATTGCCCCATATCCATTGTACCACAAGACCATTTGGACGTTGATTCAGTCAGAGGCCTTTCCTACAAAGTCTTAGTCTGTGTCCTAAATGGCACCCTATTCCCTACATAATCCCAGCAAACTATTCTAGGGAGAGATAATATTTTTGTAATGTTACCAGTAATGTTGAGTGTCCAGTTTTCCGTTTGTTACGAAAACATTCTATGTATGTTAGCAAAAACCTCCAGAGAACCTATTTAGCATGTTTGGTATTAGAATCATGTTCTCAGAATATACAATATCAATGTTCCAGACACTTTTCAGGGGACGTTGCAAGAACATTTATTTGAACATTTAGTTTTCTGAGGGTTAGGAGAATATTCCATCAACGTTGCACCAAACATACACAGTACATGATTGCCATGTTCTCAGAACATAAGATATTTTTGTTCTAGACATGTATCATGGGATGTGTCCAGTTTACTGAGGGTTAGGAGATTCGCCATGAACGACACACCAAATATACACAGAACATGGTTGCCATGTTCTCAGAATATAAGACATTCATGTTCTACACACATGGGAATGTTGTAACGTCACACCAAATATATTTTTAAATAAAGGTGCAAGTTGGAACCAAACAAGGTTCTCGATTGCAATGTCAAAGGGCACGGGTGTCAAACTTATTCCCATGGAGGGCTTAGCGTCTGCAGGTTTTTGGTTTTTCCTTTCAATTAAGCCCTAGACAACCAGGTGTGGGGAGTTCCTACCTAATTAGTGACCTTAATTCATCAATCAAGTACAAGGGAGGAGCAAAAACCCACAGACACTCAGCCCTCCCATGGAATGAGTTTGACACCAGTGTCATATGGGAACCATTTTAGTGCCTCTGAAGAACACTAACTGGGATTGTTCTTTGAAGTCTTGTGAAAAACAAGAAGGCCAGCACACTGTTTATGCTCCCAATTCACTGCTTTATTTGTCAAGTCAAGGTTTGGCGGATGCCAGCAGAACGCTGCTTGCCGAATGCATAGAGCAACTAAAATTTGGTGGAGGAGAAATAATGGTCTGGGCTGTTTAGGGTTCAGGCTAGGCCTCTTAGTTCCAGTGAATGGAAATCTTAACGCTACAGCATACATTCTAAACGATTCTGTGCTTCCAACTTTATGGCAGCATTTTGGGGAAGGCCCTTTCCTTTTTCAGCATGACAATGGCCCTGTGCACAAAGTGAGGTCCATACAGAAAGGATTTGTCGAGATGGGTGTGGAATAACTTGATTGGCCTGCACAGAGACCTGACCTCAACCCCATCAAACACCTTTGGGATGAATTGTAACGACCATTTGAGCCAGGCCTAATCGCCCAACATCAGTGCCCGACCTCACTAATGCACTTGTGGCTGAATGGAAGCAAGTCCCCACAGCAATGCTCCAACATCTCGTGGCCTTCCCAGCAGCAAAGGGGGGACCAAATACCCATGATTCTGGAATGAGATGTTCGACGAGCAGATGTCCACATACTTTTGGCCATGTAGTGTACATACAATTTGGTCCAAGTTAAGACCTAGGCAACAGTAAAAAATATATATAATGCTTTAGAAACTGTTGGAATACCGACGCATATAACCATTATGCGCAGAACACGTGGTGGCTGTAGATATAATTATAGTGACCTGTTTCAAAAACAACTAACACATGTAGTATTTACAGAAAGTCCAATATAGACATGTATACAAACTGACCCAGTGGATACTAGGATTGCAGAACAAATCTACATATTCATGTAACAAATGCTCTGATATTAAACCTTTGGTTTAGACCTTTAGGAGACATAGCAGACAAACGGTGAATCCAATACAATTCTCGTCTCAGTATAGATTCTTTGAAGAACCATACAAAAATCCAAAACCAGAAACGTTTCCGCACTCCAGGAACTGAAATGAATAGCCCTGCTGTAGGGTTTTAAGAAGGCCTCTGATAACTCAGTATATTGTCCATCCTGGTTCATTCTAAATGCTTAACTAGTACTTTCCCAGGAGGACGTTGTTGAGACATCGTGATGTATTGATGAGATAACATCGCTTCGTTTCACAGTAAAGGTGCAATGATATCTTTATTTGTAATTTGGCAAGTCATTCCAAATGTGATCTCAAAAGAAAAATAAACAGTTACCAGAGGATGACATAAGAAGTGTGCAGGCGTTGGATCTGATTTGATTCCATTCTTACATTACATTGTGATTGTCATCATTGCTCATTGTCTCATCATGCTCTTGTGCTATTGACTACTACTCCCCTCCCAACTCACTTCTGGATCACGATCGCCATCTAGTGGAGAGTGTGTGCTGTTACAAATGTCACCTGACTCACCAGCATCTCTAAGAAGCATCGTCTTGTTATCTATGGTTGTGGTTCAGCTGTAAAACATACCAACAAGGACATCATGTCACCATGCACTGATTGTCGCTCTAGAATCACTTGGCGATTAGAGACATTGTGGCGTTTTCGCTTGGCCATGAATTCACCCTGGGCACAGGTGTGTTGTGTTGGTGGAAACAGGTTCCTAGATTTATATGCAGGCCTACAAGTTGAACTGTTTCCCTTTCACACATTCCAGATGAATAGTGCACGTGAATAACCATATGGAGAGACTGTGTGCTTTGAAGTTGCGAGAAGAAGAAAAAATATGTACAGCATTTGCCAAGGCAGCAGCTACTCTTCCAGGGGTCCAAACACATTAAGGCACTTACATTACATATATAAAACACAAGACAAAACAGTACATCATATAATATTATTAAACCGCTACATATCTACAATCGAAAATGTACAATACCACCATACAACAATATTAGAACGTATGAGTGTGGAGTTTTTGTGCTAGGGCTTGTGTGCGTATGCGTGTGTCTGTACCTTTGTGCGTGTCTCTTCACAGCCCCGCTGTTCCATAAGGTATATCTTTATCTGCATTTTAAATCTGATTCTACTGCTTGTTATCAGTTACATGATGTGGAATAGAGGTCTGTGCAGTTACGGGGCGGCAGGTAGCCTAGTGGTTGGATCGTTTGACTAGAAACCGAAAGGTTGCAAGATCGAATCCCTGAGCTGACAAGGTAAAAATCTGTCTTTTTGCCCCTGCACAAGGCAGTTAACCCACTGTTCCTAGGCTGTCATTGTAAATAAGATTTTTTCTTAACTGACTTTCCTAGCTAAGTAAAGGTTAAAAACAATTGATTAATGTAGTACTGTGCACCTCCCATAGTCTGTTCTGGACTTTGGGATAATTTTTTGTTGTTGATTTATTTCACATTTATTTAACCAGGTAGGCAAGTTGAGAACAAGTTCTCATTTACAATTGTGACCTGGCCAAGATAAAGCAAAGCAGTTCGACACATACAACGACACAGAGTTACACATGGAATAAAACAAACATACAGTCAATAATACAGTAGAAACAAGTCGATGTGAGCAAATGAGGTGAGATAAGGGAGGTAAAGGCAAAAAAAAAGGCCATGGTGGCAAAGTAAATACAATATAGCAAGTAAAACACTGGAATGGTAGATTTGCAGTGGAAGAATGTGCAAACTTGTCACGCTGTCATCTGTCACTAACGGCAGACTCATGACCAAGTTCACCAGGGGTTTGTCTGTTGATGTCGCCGTTCCTTCATCGTTGCGTAATGTATTGCAGGTAGCCTTCGATGAAGGTGGTGGTGTCAGTGGAGGTGGCATGGGTATTTGTGACCATACTTGGTTGTTTTTCCAATCCATTAGTGGTACAAAATGGTCTATTAAATCTACCCCAATCAGCATCTGCTTGGTGTCAATGCTAGAACACAGGGTGGATACGTGACACGCTCTGCAAGTTCAGTTTTAGTAGGAGATGCCTGGTGAGAGGCAAGGTAGCCTGATTGAAACCTCAAAGTTTAGTGTCGCATCGTTCTGTTTTTAACCAATGTTTTGCTGGGTCCACCACCCAGTTTATCCACTGAGTTTGAGATATGAGGGAAATTGTCGAGCCTGAAACAATCAGCGGATCACAGGTTAAGCCGTCCTCCAAGACTGTTTTGAGGTATTGCCTGTTTGAGTTGTTTTTTCTTGTAATATCACCAACAAAGTGGAGTGGGTGTGCACAACGTTGTGGTGTGTTATCTGTGTCAATTGTCAAGACAGACTGGCATACTTCGTTTCCAAGTGGGTCCTCTATCGGAGTTTGAATGGAATCTGCTATTGCGATGTTGCTTACCTTGTGTGTCGCAATATTTGTATCTGGGTCTATAATTAAAGCCCACATGGGCTTGTTTCTTGATTTACCAGGCCCTGGATAGGGTTTTCGAGTGAGAACAGGGGTAATTTCATAATTTACAGCTTCGCAAATGGTGTTAATTTTGCAGGACCTGTTCTCTGGCAATTCCACGACTAGTCACGGTGACTTATCTTTTTCCTCTTTCTCAATTTTTTTTAGCTTCTGTACTTCTCTTGGCAGAAATTCTAGAGAGCATCGGTCTATGATCTGGTCGTCATTGAACCCTTTGTCACCCTTGTTACCCTTGTGCCCTGACCTACCAGTGTGGGTTGGGTGCAAGAACGTAGCAGCCAGGTCGATTATTGCGGTACCTGTTTGGTTAGTTATTTTACCGCTGTGGTACCGCTGTGGTGTCATGGTTTCATGGTAGATACCGTTTTTGACAGTCATCACTCACCGCTCCTATTCTTGATGCCGCACCCTCTACCTGGAGTGAGTGCTCCTGCTCAATATTGACAATCGAGATGTCAGGGCTTAGCGTGGCTCACTTTTGATGCCTCAAAAGCTGTGCTCCCTAGCTCTCTAAGTTCTGAGATTGGCAAACCTATGTGGGCTGTAGGGCCCAAGTTGGGATACATGTTTTGCACGTGTTGCTGTTGTAGACGGATGAACCTTGTCACGTATCTATTTGGCGTTTGCTTCAACAGGTAAAGCCTGTCAGTATCCGTAGCTTTCGGGTAGCCATCAAAGGCATCCTCTATATCTGCTAAGAAAGTCAGTGTCATTTAGCTTCCCTGGAATGGGGCCAAAGGTGCGGAGGTTTTCGATGATTTTGTCAAGGCGTTCTGCGCAAAGAGCGTGGAGAGGGTTGGCTTCATCCTGTGGGGAATTTTGGGCCGAAAGGCCAAGAGGAGAAGCCAAGCTTTGTCACGTTCTGACCTTTATTTCCGTTGTATTGTATTTATTTAGTATGGTCAGGGCGTGAGTTGGGTGGGCAGTCTATGTTTGTTTTTCTATGTTTTGGGCATTTCTATGTTTTCGGCCTAGTATGGTTCTCAATCAGAGGCAGGTGTCATTAGTTGTCTCTGATTGAGAATCATACTTAGGTAGCCTGGGTTGCACTGTTTGTTTGTGGGTGATTGTCTATGTTAGTGGCTTGTGTCAGCACAGGTCTCATTTTGTAGCTTCACGGTCGAATTTGGTTTATTGTTTTTGTTACTCTTTTGTGTAGTGTTCAGTCTTTCTTTATTAAAGATTTTACCATGGACACTTACCACGCCGCATATTGATCCTCTGATCCTTCTCGCCTCTCCTCTTCAGACGAAGAGGAGGACGACCGTGACAAGCTTAGGTTTTTTTGGTGAGGAGGCTTACTCTGTCGAATGGCCAAGAGGAAAAATGGCCAAGAGGAAAAGACTAAGGGACACCTGAGAGAGGTAAAGTCTGAAACATTCTGTAGTTTTCACTCCTTTGTGTACCGAGCTCCGGTTGCTTTGTTGGGTAGTCACGCTGTAGCGCGTGACTGTTCTGGAGTTCCTCGCACTTGCTCCGTTCGGCCTCATACTTATCTGTCATGGTTTGCATGGTAAGGTATTGAGTGCAGAGCGAGAGATTAAGTGATGAAATTTCCTCCGCTTGCTTAGAGATCATTTTTCCACCTTTCTCACCTGGGTTCTCTCATCATTTAATTTGAACAGCGACTTCAATGAGTTCCTCAGTTTTGTCATCCAACTTGGTAATTATCTTCATTAACTGCTAATCTTTGGTCTCAACCTGCTCCACTACAGCCCCATCGATGAGAATGGGGGCATGCTCGGTCCTCCTTTTCCCGTAGTCCACAATCATCTCCTTTGTCTTGACCATGTTGAGGGAGAGGTTGTTGTCCTGGCACCACATGGCCAGGTCTCTGACCTCCTCCCTCTAGGCTGTCTCGTCGTTGTCGGTGATCAGGCCTAATGCTGTTGTGTCATTGGCAAACTTAATGATGGTGTTGGAGTGGTGCCTGGCCATGCAGTCATGAGTGAACAGGGAGTACAGGAGGGGACTGAGCATGCAGCCCTGAGGCGGCCCAGTGTTGAGGATCAGCGTGGCAGATGTGGTGTTATCTACCCTTACCACCTTGGGGTGGCCCGTCAGGAAGTCCAGAGGGAGGTGTTTAGTCCCAGGGTTCTTAGCTTAGTGGTGAGCTTTGAGGGCACTATGATGTTGAACACTGAGCTATAGTTAATGAATAGCATTCTCACAGGTGTTCATTTTGTCCAGGTGTGAAAGGGCAGTGTGATGTGCAATGGAGATTTAAACATCTGTGGATTTGTTGGGGCGGTATGTAAATTGGAGTGGGTCTATGGTTTCTGGGATAAAGGTGTTGAAAGGAGCCATGACCAGCCCTTCATGGCTACAGATGTGAGGGGTATGGGTCGGTAGTCATTTAGACATGTTGGTGTTACAGACTCAGAAAAGGAGAGGTTGAAAATGTCAGTTAAGACACTTGCCAGTTGGTCAGCGCATGCTCAGAGTACACGTCCTGGTAATCCGTCTGGCCCTGCAGCCTTGTGAATGTTGACCTGTTTAAAGGTCTTACTCACATAGGCTACGGAGAGCGTGATCACACAGTCATCCAGAACAGCTGATGCTCTAATGCATGTTTCAGATTTACTTGCCTTGAAGCGAGCATAGAAGTAATTTAGCTTGTCTGGTAGGCTTGCGTCACTGGGCAGCTCGTGGCTGTGCTTCTCTTTGTAGTCTGTAATAGTTTGCAAGCCCTGCCACATCTGACAAGCACCGGAGCCGGTGCAGTGCAATTCGATCTTAGTCCTGTATTAACGCTTTGCCTGTTTGATGGTTCGTCGCAGGGCATAGCGGAATTTCTTATGAGCTTCCGGGTTAGAGTCCCGCTCCTTGAAAGCAGCAGCTCTACCCTTTAGCTCAGGGAGGATGTTTCCTGTAATCCATGGCTTTTGGTTTGTGTGTGTACGTACAGTCACTGTGGGGACTTATTGAAGCCAGTGACTGATGTGGTGTACTCCTCAATGCCATTGGAAGAATCCCGGAACATATTCTAGTCTGTGCTAGCAAAACAGTCCTGTAGCTTAGCATGTGCTTCATCTGACCACGTTATTATTGACCGAGTCACTGGTGCTTCCTGCTTTAGTTTTTGCTTGTAAGCAGGAATCAGGAGGATAGAATTATAGTCAGATATGCCAAAGGGAGGGCGAGGGAGAGCTTTGTATGTGTCTCTGTGTGTGGAGTAAAGGTGGTTTATAGTTTTTTTCACTCTAGTTGCACATTTAACATGCTGATAGAAATTTGGTAAGACCGATTTAAGTTTCCCTGCATTAAAGTCCCCGGCTTCTTAATGTTTTGTATACTCAGTGTCCTGTACTGTACTATACAGTACAGAATAGAGTGGAGTGGAGTAGAGTTCAGTACACAGTACGGCACACTATGCTTTACTGCACTGTACTAAACTCTACTGTACTGTCCTAAATTAAACTCCACTTGACTATACTCTACTGTCCTGTACTCTTCTGTGGTGTATTGTACTGTACTCTCTGTACTGTACTGTACTTAAAATGAGATGTCTTTGATTGGTTCAGATTTGATCCGGTCCAAAGGAGGATATTGCATACAGTGCCTTGCGAAAGTATTCGGCCCCCTTGAACTTTGCGACATTTTGCCACATTTCAGGCTTCAAACATAAAGATATAAAACTGTATTTTTTTGTGAAGAATCAACAAGTGGGACACAATCATGAAGTGGAACGACATTTATTGGATATTTCAAACTTTTTTAACAAATCAAAAACTGAAAGATTGGGTGTGCAAAATTATTCAGCCCCTTTACTTTCAGTGCAGCAAACTCTCTCCAGAAGTTCAATGAGGATCTCTGAATGATCCAATGTTGACCTAAATGACTAATGATGATAAATACAATCCACCTGTGTGTAATCAAGTCTCCGTATAAATGCACCTGCACTGTGATAGTCTCAGAGGTCCGTTAAAAGCGCAGAGAGCAGCATGAAGAACAAGGAACACACCAGGCAGGTCCGAGATACTGTTGTGAAGAAGTTTAAAGCCAGATTTGGATACAAAAAGATTTCCCAAGCTTTAAACATCCCAAGGAGCACTGTGCAAGCGATAATATTGAAATGGAAGGAGTATCAGACCACTACAAATCTACCAAGACCTGGCCGTCCCTCTAAACTTTCAGCTCATACAAGGAGAAGACTGATCAGAGATGCAGCCAAGAGGCCCATGATCACTCTGGATGAACTGCAGAGATCTACAGCTGAGGTGGGAGACTCTGTCCATAGGACAACAATCATTCGTATATTGCACAAATCTGGCCTTTATGGAAGAGTGGCAGGAAGAAAGCCATTTCTTAAAGATATCCATAAAAAGTGTTGTTTAAAGTTTGCCACAAGCCACCTGGGAGACACACCAAACATGTGGAAGAAGGTGCTCTGGTCAGATGAAACCAAAATTGAACTTTTTGGCAACAATGCAAAACATTATGTTTGGCGTAAAAGCAACACAGCTGAACACACCATCCCCACTGTCAAACATGGTGGTGGCAGCATCATGGTTTGGGCCTGCTTTTCTTCAGCAGGGACAGGGAAGATGGTTAAAATTGATGGGAAGATGGATGGAGCCAAATACAGGACCATTCTGGAAAACCTGATGGAGTCTGCAAAAGACCTGAGACTGGGCCGGAGATTTGTCTTCCAACAAGACAATGATCCAAAACATAAAGCAAAATCTACAATGGAATGGTTCAAAAATAAACATATCCAGGTGTTAGAATGGCCAAGTCAAAGTCCAGACCTGAATCCAATCGAGAATCTGTGGAAAGAACTGAAAACTGCTGTTCACAAATGCTCTCCATCCAACCTCACTGAGCTCGAGCTGTTTTGCAAGGAGGAATGGGAAAAAAATTCAGTCTCTCGATGTGCAAAACTGATAGAGACATACCCCAAGCGACTTACAGCTGTAATCGCAGCAAAAGGTGGCGCTACAAAGTATTAACTTAAGGGGGCTGAATAATTTTGCACGCCCAATTTTTCAGTTTTTGATTTGTTAAAAAAGTTTGAAATATCCACTTTCCACTTCATGATTGTGTCCCACTTGTTGTTGATTCTTCACAAATTTTTTGTATATCTTTATGTTTGAAGCCTGAAATGTGGCAAAAGGTTGCAAAGTTCAAGGTGGCCGAATACTTTCGCAAGGCACTGTATATATATATATATCTGAGCCCACTTGTTTTCCTTAGTGTCAATTACAATAGCCAAATAATTATTGGCACCTTTGACAATCACGAGCAAAAATACCATATAAAATAAATACTGAGCTATAAAAATACTGAGCTATACAGTATTGCATGGTCAAATAAATAGCTCAGAGAAAGACGTTTAATTTAACAAATCTATAAAAGACAGGGGTCAAAATGATTGCCACCCTTTTTTTCAGAACTCCAGCACCCTCCCCTTGCGAGGATAACAACACTGAGCACAAAAATGTTTTATGAGATTGGAGAACACATTGGAAGGCATCTTAGACCATTCCTCCATGCAAGACTTTTTCAGTTATTAACCATTTCTTTGACGATGTGCTTGGGGTTATTGCCTTGCTGGAAGAGCCACTTGCAGCCAAGTGTCAGCCTCCTAGCAGAGACAACCAGGTTTGTGGCTAAAGTGTCCTAGTACTTGATAAAGTTCATGATGCCGTTGACCTTAACAAGGACCACAAGACCATTGGAATCAAAATAGCCAATGCACCCCCATCTTTTACCATAGGTACAGTATGAGGTACTTTTCTGCTTATGCTTCTGTTTTTCAACGCCAAATCGACCACTGGTGTGCGTGGCCAAGAGCTCTATTTTCATGTCATCTGACCATATCACCACCTGGAGTTTGATAAATGGCATTAGCACTTGGATTGGAACTGGAAGCTATGGTCAGATGACATGAAAATAGAGCTCTTTGGCCACGCACACCACTGGTGGGTTTGGTGTTGAAAAACAGAAGCATATACATTCAGGCATTATTCTCCACTTTTTAAGTTGATGGGGTGTGTCACAATATCTAACAATTTAACCACTTTTCCCCAAAAATATTTTTTAAACAATCATTAATTTAATAAATAGGAGTCATGATTGTGTTTTATGTTCTGACTCCGGTAGGGGTGTCAAAAAAAATTGGGGGGCCTTACCACTAGCCTATTAGTAGGTATAATACGTCTTGGAGGTGCTCAGAAATACATACAGTAGGCTATGTTTTGTATGGCTTTGAGCCAGGCTGACCGTTGCCATGGTGAACAATATGTCACATGATCATTCATCTTCTTGTTATAAATTGTAAAGGAGAGTTCAAGACACTTTTTTCATAAAAAAAAACTAGCTAGCCTTATATAAAATGATGTGCACCCACCTTTATCTCCTCCTTCAGTAGTTTGACTACTGGATATGTCCCTAGTAATATCAAAATGCTGCAGGATTTGTGCTGGAATTGACTTGGTTGTGCAGCAATTGTCGAGTCCTGCAGGAATTCTCATATCCTGCAGGAATTGCCAAATCATGCAGGAAATATCAAAATCCTGCAGGTTTCGGTCCTGCATGATTTCAGCAGGGATTGTCATGGTTGTACAAGATTTTCAAAAATTCTGCAGGACAAGTCATACTAATGCAGGAGTCCTGCAGAAGCATCAGGGACTTTTCCCTGTGGGACTTTTTTGTAAGGGTACAAACAGGAACATCGCTTCCCAGAATTCTCAACCTCTCATGAGAATGTCATCTCCTCTGTGATAAATGCAAGTATCAGTAATTCTATATTCGTACATTCCCTTTAATGCTTGACAAGATTGAGGTGTGTATTTAAAGACCATGAAAGCAAAGTGTGCCAAATCGGTTCGGGACTCTATGAAAACTGGCAGCAGAGCTTGGAAAAAGGGGCAGTTTTGGCAGCACATACAACAGTCCACTGGCAAAACCCGGACTGGAACAGAGGGAAGTGAAACGTTGTTAATTCTATTGGACTGTGGAAGGTCCAATCTAGCATGGAATAGGCTTCATTTCTCAGAACAAGAATAACCTGACGAGTTTCAGAAGAAAGTTATTTGTTTCTGGCCATTTTGAGCCTGTAATCGAACCCACAAATGCTGATGCTCCAGATACTCAACTAGTCTAAGGAAGGCCAGTTTTATTTCTTCTTTAATCAGTGCGACAGTTTTCAGCTGTGCTAACATAATTGCAAAAGGGTTTTCTAATGATCAATTAGCCTTTTAAAATTGTAAACTTTGCCATTGGAACACAGGAGTGATGGTTGTTGATAATTGGCCGCTGTACGCCTATGTAGATATTCTATTTCAAATATTTTTTATTAAACACACACAAGAATGGTGTATAGGTATACAAGACAGGTATACAATTCTTATCTAAACATAAAAGAGCATTCAGGAACAACAAGACCCAGAGCCCTGGGTGCAAAACAAATAATATATTCCATTAAAAATCAGCCTTTTCCAGCTACAATAGTCATTTACAGCATGAGCAATGTCTACACTGTATTTCTGATCAATTTGATGCTATTTTAACGGACAAAAAAAAACAAAAAACAAGGACATTTGAAAAGTCGTGTAAATACAAAAAAAATTATATATCATGTATCTATATACTCGGAAACCATGATGGCATGTTATTAAAGATGATTACTTTAATTTATGACACAAAAATAAATGCACATAATTTCTAAAGCATTCTATGGGAATTTAGCCACCCTCTGAAGCCAGGATAAAAACACTTAATCCAAGACAAATGTATTATGTATGGCCAAATATTTACATTTTTATATTGTGTGTCGATATAGTAAACAAACATTTGGATATGGTTTTGTCAATTTTCACGAAATATATCAGTCTTTTTATCTCACGTTTATATTTTATTGTGTGCATAGTAGTAATGCCACGACATTAAAAAAATAACAATGAGTAAAGTATTAATTTAGTAGCATTTCCGAGTACAAGTAGCTAGATTGATACCGTAACAAAGGAATATGTAGTCTGTACTGCTGCTCACATACACTAAAAGCTTGATTGCATTCATTTCACAACGTAATTGCACATACCCACACAACCTCCAAACTGCTATTCAGATCTTAGCACAGGCATTTGATTTTGTAAGTACTACAATGCTCCAGTTCTTTGGTGGTATTTGTTGATAATCACAGATAAAATGTGTATCTCTGACTCACAGGTGAGATGAGGGAAGTGGGAAGGTAGGCCACTAAATGGTGCCTGAGGAAGACTCTAGTAGTACAGGGCATTCAGAAAGTATTCAGACCCCTTGACTTTTTCCACATTTTGTTAAGTTACAGCCTTATTCTGAAATTGATTCGTTTTTTTCATTTTTCATTGTAAGTTTGAATTTTTCAAAGTCAGTGTGGGAGAGATGGGAAAATTATTGGTATCGATCAAAAATGACAAACATCCTGGCATTGACAACTTAGATGGAAAGCTACACAGAAAGGTACTGCTGTAGATAACCACTCTTAAGCCACTCTTAACGGTCATATATTTAATCTGAGCCTTAAGGAAAATGCTTTCCTCAGGCCTGGAGGGAAGACAAAGTCATTCCGCTACCCAAGAATGGTAAAGCGGACTTTACAGATTCTGACAGCCAAACTATCAGTTTGCTGAAATGTCAGCTGTTGAATAACACTTATGTCGTAACCAGAAAAGTGTTATATTTTAGATTCTTCAAAGTAGCCACCCTTTGCCTTGATGACAGCTTTGCACACTATTTGCATTCTCTCAACCACCTTCATGAGGAATTATTTTGAAGTTTTGAAGGAGTTCCCACATATGCTGAGCACTTGTTGGCTGCTTTTCCTTCACTCTGCGGTCTATCTCATCCCAAACAATCTCATTTGGGTTGAGGGTAGGTGATTGTGGAAGCCAGGTCATCTGATGCAGCACTCCATCACTCTCCTTGGTCAAATAGGCCACACACCGCCTTGAGGTGTGGTTTGAGTCATTGTCCTGTTGAAAAATAAATGATAGTCCCACTAAGTGCAAACCAGATGGGATGGCGTATCGCTGCAGAATGCTGTGGAAGCCATGCTGGTTAAGTGTGCCTTGAATTCTAAATAAATCACAGACAGTGTTACCAGCAAAGCACCCCCACACCATCACACCGCCTCCTCCATGCTTCACGGTGGGAACCACACATGCTGAGATTATCCATTCACCTACTCTGCGTCTTACAAAGACACGACGGTTGGAACCAAAAATCTCACATTTGGACTCATCAGACCAAAGGACAGATTTCACCGGTCTAATGTCCATTGCTCGTCTTTCTTGGCCCAAGCAAGTCTCTTATTATTATTGGTGTCCTTTAGTAGTGGTTTCTTTGCAGCAATTTGACCCCGAATGCCTGATTCACGCAGTCTCCTCTGAACAGTTGATGTTGAGATGTGTCTGTTACTTGCAATTATTTGGGCTGCAATCTGAGGTGCAGTTAACTCTAATGAACGTATCCTCTGCAGCAGAGGTAACTCTGGGTCTTTCTTTCCTGTGGCAGTTTCATCATAGCGCTTGATGCTTTTTGCGACTGCACTTGAAGAAACTTTCAAAGTTTGACTGACCTTCATATCTTAAAGCAATGATGGACTGTCATTTCTCTTTGCTTATTCTTGTCATTATGGGCTTGGTGTTTTACCAAACAGCACTATCTTCTGTATACCACCCCTACCTTGTCACAACACAACTGATTGGCTCAAAAATGTACTTTTAACAAGGCACACCTGTTAATTGAAATGCATTCCAGGTGACTACCTCATTAAGCTGGTTGAGAGAATGCCAAGAGTGTGCAAAGCTGTCATCAAGGCAAAGGGTGGCTACTTTGAAGAATCTATAATATTAAATATATTTGGACTTTTTTGGTTACTACATGATTACATATGTGTTATTTAATTGTTTTGATGCATTCATTATTATTCTACAATGTAGAAAATAGTAAAACTAAAGAAAAATCCTTGAATGACTAGGTGTGTCAACTTTTGACTGGTACTGTACATTTTGTATTTGGTTAATTTACACATCTGCATTTTCCTATTTACTTTATATTTGCCTGTCTCTAAAGCATAATAACTGTATGTAAAGTAACTATTAATGCATCCATTCCATAGTCTACGTGTTTATTTTTGATAATCCACTCCGTTTTTGTTTAGAAATTCAGGTTATTTAACCTAAATCTATTAGTATTTCCATTATGTCCATTTTCACCATATTTGACCTTTGACCCATTAAAAATGGCCTTAAAAACCAACATTTCACGGGACATCAGGCCTAACTATATGTACCACCCCATCATTGTTTAAGAAGCACATTTTTTTCAAGCACTTTTTCTCGGTTGACTGGTCACTATCAGGCCCACTCAGAGGAGTGGACAGAACCCGAGTAAAACGTGGAGTGGAGCTGATGGGCAGGCTGCCTGAGATCCCGCATCCCCTAAAACAGGAGAAACACAAATGTTCCCTTTTTGTGGAATTGATTTCCACCCTAAACCCTTTAGTGGATGACCTACATAATTTTGCTAAATTTCCAATATACCATAATTTTGATACATTTCCAAAATAAATGTCCATCCTTTTTGTTGGAATCTTGCCACTGTGTTTTATGGTTACAGTGGTTCCCAACTGGTCACTGCTAAGGCTAACTGGACCCTCCACCAGGTGGTGTAGTCGGTACTTTGTGACATATGTTAGTCCTGCTGTTTTTCTTGTTTTATAGGTTTAACCAATTTGAGCTCCAGCACATAGTTCATTTTTTTCCAGTCCGTACATTCTAATTGGTCATTTCAGCCCATTTCAGAGGGTACAAAACAATTCGTCAAAGGCATAACCATACAGCTATCTAGTTACAGGTATTGTCCTCTGATTCACTGTTGGCCAGGATTCTGTGAACCACACTTGAACAGAGAGGGAATTGTAATGATTAACCTTCCCTTTTAATGGCCTTCCAATACATTAGCACTACGGAGTGGAGTAATTCAAGATGCGTTAATACTGTATGTTATCTTAATGCCTCCAAGTGAGGGGATGGCCCATAAAAGGAGAGAGCTCTGATGTTTGATGTCGATGTCAGATGGGGACAGATGCTATCCAACAACACTACAACAACCTCCGGAGCAGATATATGGTTCAGGCAGTTTTCTTTAAGTAAAGAAGTTTCTTGACTACAAATAAAGGTTAACTGAACACAGCACCAATATGAGAGATTACGATGGAATTACAGCTTTCTTGGGAACATGGGGACCCTTTCAGCGGACAATCTTCTTGGCATTGGCCATCAGCATCCTGCCCAATGGATTTACTGGTATTTATATAGTGTTTGTAGGCGATACCCCGCCACATGAGTGCTTTATTCCTGAGGATTATAATGTCAGTGACTTGTGGAGAAATGTGACCATCCCCATGGTGACAACGAATGGTGTGTCACAGCGTAGCTCGTGCTCAAGACTCAAACTGGAGACAGTTGAAAACTACTCTCGCCTGAATATCATTCCAAATGTGGATATCAACGTGAGTGAAATTGAGCTGGAGAGTTGCTTGGACGGTTGGAAATACAGCAAAGAGGTCTACCAGTCAACATTTGTCACGGAGGTGAGAAAAATGTATTGCAAATCACTGCAAACATGATTGACTATTACCAAGCACCTAAAAAATGGTGTGTATGATAATAAAAAGAGAATGAAAAGCAAATAATGTAGGTATTTTGGGGTTAGGCTTAACCCTAACCCTGAGGTATTTTGTCATTTCGAAAAACACAAAATACATTTGCAAGTGCCACGCATTCAACATTCTCAGTAACAGTAAAAAATAAAAATAAATGTTTTTTATTTACTATGACTGTGAAATGTGCTTGTATGACTACCGTAGTTGAATGCACTGACTGTTAGTCACACTGCATAAGACCCACTGGGCTAAAAACTGGCACACGTCATTTCAACAAATAAAATCAATGTGATGATGTTGTATCAATGTGGAAAACTGATTGGATTTGCAAAAATCATCAACATAAGGGAATTGTATTTTTTCCCATCCAACTCTTTAACCCTAAAACCAATGACATGGTGACATTCTGCTGTGACCAAAATGTAAATGTAAAAATGTACAATTGCACGCTGGGTATTATCATTGACTCTTATCACATCCTAGTGCCATCAGACTTCTGATACCAATGCAGGGTGAAAAGGGGTCACAAAATGGTGAATCACAAAAAGAAAATGGTATAGAAAATGATTATGTATTTTCAAAATACAAATTACAGGTCTCGATAGTATCTTGTTTCAAATACATTGGATTATAGTTCAGGTCAGTGAAATACAATGACAAAATAATCAGGTGTAATTTTAAATATGTATTTCAAATACATGTAACAGAAATACTGTTTTTATCGGTCGACCGATTAATCAGAATGGCCGATTAATTAGGGCCGATTTCAAGTTTTCATAACAATCGGAAATGGGTATTTTTGGACACCGATTTGACCGATTAAAAAAAATAAAAATAATTGACACCTTTATTTAAACTTTATTTAACTAGGCAAGTCAGTTAAGAACACATTCTATTTTCAATGACAGTGGGTTACCTGCCTTGGTGGGCTAACTGCCTCATTCAGGGGCAGAACGACAGATTTTTACCTTGTCAGCTCGGGGGATTCAATCTTGCAACCTTACAGTTAACTAGTCCAACGCTCCAACCACCTGCCTCACGAGGAGCACGCTTTTCACGTGAATGCAGTAAGAAGCCAAGGTAAGTTGCTAGCTAGCGTTAAACGTAATCAATCATAATCACTAGATATACAGTGCCTTGCGAAAGTATTCGGGCCCCTTGAACTTTGCGACCTTTTGCCACATTTCAGGCTTCAAACATAAAGATATAAAACTTTATTTTTTTGTGAAGAATCAACAACAAGTGGGACACAATCATGAAGTGGAACGACATTTATTGGATATTTCAAACTTTTTAAAAATCAAAAACTGAAAAATTGGGCGTGCAAAATTATTCAGCCCCTTTAAGCCGGATTTGGATACAAAAAGATTTCCCAAGCTTTAAACATCCCAAGGAGCACTGTGCAAACGATAATATTGAAATGGAAGGAGTATCAGACCACTGCAAATCTACCAAGACCTGGCCGTCCCTCTAAACTTTCAGCTCATACAAGGAGAAGACTGATCAGAGATGCAGCCAAGAGGCCCATGATCACTCTGGATGAACTGCAGATATCTACAGCTGAGGTGGGAGACTCTGTCCATAGGACAACAATCAGTCGTATATTGCACAAATCTGGCCTTTATGGAAGAGTGGCAAGAAGAAAGCCATTTCTTAAAGATATCCATACAAAGTGTTGTTTAAAGTTTGCCACAAGCCACCTGGGAGACACACCAAACATGTGGAAGAAGGTGCTCTGGTCAGATGAAACCAAAATTGAACTTTTTGGCAACAATGCAAAACGTTATGTTTGGCGTAAAAGCAACACAGTTGAACACACCATCCCCACTGTCAAACATGGTGGTGGCAGCATCATGGTTTGGGCCTGCTTTTCTTCAGCAGGGACAGGGAAGATGGTTAAAATTGATGGGAAGATGGATGGAGCCAAATACAGGACCATTCTGGAAGAAAACCTGATGGAGTCTGCAAAAGACCTGAGACTGGGACGGAGATTTGTCTTCCAACAAGACAATGATCCAAAACATAAAGCAAAATCTACAATGGAATGGTTCAAAAATAAACATATCCAGGTGTTAGAATGGCCAAGTCAAAGTCCAGACCTGAATCCAATCGAGAATCTGTGGAAAGAACTGAAAACTGCTGTTCACAAATGCTCTCCATCCAACCTCACTGAGCTCGAGCTGTTTTGCAAGGAGGAATGGGAAAAAAATTCAGTCTCTCGATGTGCAAAACTGATAGAGACATACCCCAAGCGACTTACAGCTGTAATCGCAGCAAAAGGTGGCGCTACAAAGTATTAACTTAAGGGGGCTGAATAATTTTGCACGGCCAATTTTTCAGTTTTTGATTTGTTAAAAAAGTTTGAAATATCCAATAAATGTTGTTCCACTTCATGATTGTGTCCCACTTGTTGATTCTTCACAAAAAAATACCGTTTAATATCTTTATGTTTGAAGCCTGAAATGTGGCAAAAGGTCGCAAAGTTCAAGGGGGCCGAATACTTTCGCAAGGCACTGTAACTACACACAGTTGATGATATTACTAGTTTATCTAGCGTGTCCCTCATTGCATATAATCGATGCAGTGCGCATTCGCGAAAAAGGTCTGTCATTGCTCCAACGTGTACCTAACCATAAACACCAATGCCTTTCTTAAAATCAATACACAGAAGTATATATTTTTTAACCTGTATATTTAAATCCAGGTTAGCAGGCAATATTAAGTTTGCTGAAAATAATTGCAGTTGACAATGAGAGAACGAGTTCATATTCTCTCTAACCCCCCTCACCTGGTTGACTAGGGCTTAACCCTTTGACGAGTACGATCACATATTTGTGATCATTGTTGAGTGGTCCCTGCAGCGTACCATCACAAATATGTGATTGGAACAGTAGCAACAGAACATATGATGTAACAAACTCGTCTAGTCAGCATTGTTGTCTGAAAAGCATCTTAACAATGTTTTGTACTGATGGGAAATAAAGGTCTTCACAACTTTATTCGTAAAATTCAACTTTTATTGTAATTTGTTTTGGTAAACTTCATCATCCAAGCATCACACAGAACACATCCACAGCCAAACTCATTCAATGAACCAGTCGAAATAACAGGTTGCACTGACAACAAAAAAAAAGAAAAAGTTATCAACCTAACAGCTAGTCTTGTTTACAGTGTACCACATCTCTGGTGAGCACAAGGGAGAAATGTAATGTTGTTTATTAAAGAGATGCTTGTCAGCTAAGCTAACAGCAGCTAAATGATTTAATATGGCAGCAGTAGTGGTCAGTGCCATTTCAGATGAGGGAGGACGATTTCTTTCCATGAGCATGGCCTTATTTTTATTACAGCATATTGGATGACTGTCATTCATATTCCATTCACCCAGTTTAATGTAACAGCGATAGGTTTAGGCTACTACATGATACTCAAATTTTCCCTATATCCATGATGAGGTTGCTATAACCTAGCCTATGAATGAAAGTTTGTATGTAGGTGCCCACGGGACGAGAGACAAATTTGATGTGACAGACAGTAACATTCAATACCGCCTTGCATACTCTTGCCTGCATCTTGCCTGCATCAGTCCAACAGTTGCAAACAATAGTTTCTACTGGACAAATTCAGGTATGTTAATCCCTGTTTTGTTCCGTTTGCTTCTGTTTAAGAAACATTTTTCAACAGAATTGTCGGAATGAATACAGGGGTCAATCGTAAACACAGTTCACAGTTTCATAGCAGCCACGTTGTATTCCTTCTCTCATCTATGTTATGCACTCTCCTCCTTTCACATTTTCTCTTCACTTGTGGATTTCAGTGCACAACACATCAGCTGTATGTCACCAGGCAAAAAAACACTTTCCAAGCCAAACCACTACACACAGTCTACATCGTTTTCACCATATTAGCTAAAGTAACGTCATAGTCAGCATAGCTAATAGAACTAACACATTAGTAAACCCGCTAAAATGATGCACGAATGTTGCAGTGTACAGTCAGTAAGCAGTTACACTGGCGGGCCCCGGTGGCAACAAATTAGTCAAACCACAAGCTTAGCTTGACTAGGAAGAGTTCCAGTGTTGTGTTGGATAGTCATAGCCAGCTAGCTAACATAGCATCCCTCTGTTTGAGCAGGGTGTTTCAGTAGGCTAAACTAGTTAGGTGCATTTGCCTACTAAGTAAGTGAAACTGAAATTGAAAAAAAATGTCAATCTCTCTCTATTTCTCTTTGCTTCTCCTTCATTTAGGAAGAAATCAATTTGCTAAAAAATGTTCAACTATTTTCTTTCTCTTTGAGTCAACTACTCACCACATGTTATGCACTGCAGTGCTAGCTGTAGCTTATGTGTCACGCCCTGACCATAGAGAGCCTTTTTATTCTCTATTTTGGTTAGGTCGGGGTGTGACTAGGGTGGGTGATCTAGGTTGTTTTATTTCTATGTTGGCCTGGTATGGTTCCCAATCAGAGGCAGATGTTTAGCGTTGTCTCTGATTGGGGATCATATTCAGGCAGCCATTTCCCCACTGTTTTTTTTGTGGCATCATGTTTATGTGTAGTTGCCTGTGAGCACTCCATAGCTTCACATGTCATTTGCTCTTTATTGTTTTTGTGCGTTTCACAAACAAAAAGATGTGGAACCCATATCATGCTGCGCCTTGTTCCGAATGTTATTAAGACAATCGTGACATTATGCTTTCAGTACTAGATTCATTCTCTGATCCTTTGATTGGGTGGACAACATGTCAGTTCATGTCGCAAAAGGGTTCTACCTGGAACCAACTGGGTTCTCCTATGGGGACAGCCGAAGAACCCTTATGGAACCCTTTTTTCTAAGAGTGTATACAAATATGATTATTCATTGATACCTTTGAAACCAGGTCTAGTTGCGGCCACAACTGCAGCAACCCCCCCAAACGGCTGGCAGTGTATGTTTCTACAAAGCTGTAGCTTCTACAAAGCAACATTGATAACATTAAATAATCTATTAATTGCGTACATTCTTGTACCATACGATAAATTATCAGTTCTAAATGTATCTTTTTCTTCTCTATGTTAGCTGCAACATGCTGTACTTTCTGCACGCATGATAGACATTTGCTGGCTGGAGCACAACTCCGGAGCCGGTGAGCATGAGGAGCATCTATAAATCCTGCTGCATAAATTCATTGCGGTCAGGTCAAACGAACATCAAAAATAAACAAGTCACTTGGAAAAAAACGTATCACAACTCTCGAGTCAGTAACCAGAGTCGTTCAAAAATAACAAATAGTTTGTGAACTGCACACCAAAACTTGATGCTGGTTTTGCTTTAGCTTGTCCAAAACACAGCGAATGCTGGTCGCCAGCAAAATCACAACAAAGTCTGGTCACCAGCAAAAACCAGCTAGACCATGCTGGTCAGAGAAGTTTGACCAGCTAGACCAGCTTGACCAGCATCTGACCAGCATAGACCAGCTTTAAATTTTCCTATCACACAATGACAACATCCCGCTTATGACTCTACACACTTGTTGGAGGCATTTGCAGTTCGTTTTGATTGTGTTTCAGATTCACATTTATTGTAAATAAGATTATAATATGTTTCTGAACACTTCTACATGAATGTGGATGCTACCATGATTATGGATAATTATGAATAAATCGTGAATAATGATGAATGAGAAAGTTACAGAGGCACAAAGATCATACCTATTACCAGGGGAGGTTAGCATTTGGTGGGAGTGTATGATATTTATCCTTCTGTAACCTTCGCACTTAACATTATTCACAATTAATTCATGATTATCCGTTGTTAGGTTCTGAACCAACAGAGTAAAAACTCAAACGGACGACTAGGAACATCTCAAACCAACTTTATTCATCCACTGGGTCATACAGCTGCAAAGACAAAGACATGTTTACACAATTACATATATTTATACACTCCTACTAGGCGGAGTCAACTCCTTGCACATCTAGACAGCCAATACATCTCTGTTGCTGGTCAGGAACTGAATTGGTTCCTCTCACTGGTGTAGTCATGGCCCTGCCTAATGCTAGGACCTTCATGGGCGTGGAGGTATACTGTATGTGTGTGAAATAGAACTGTTCCTTCTCACTTCATCTGACCTGACCTCGGGCTGAATTCCTCACCTCTCCCTAATCTACAAATGTCCTACCTTATCAGTGACTGAAACCAGACTGTTGTCCTTTACCTCCCTCCTTAGAAGCCATGAGACAGAAGTTAAAACATTCTGCACTCCCCCTTGTCTCACTCAGTAAAAGTAATCAATACCTTCTAGTATGATAACAAGAATTACTAAATTTCAAGCTAGAACCCAGCAGTCCCTCCCTTTTTAATAGTAACTCCATACTGTTCAACTATATATAAACTTCAAAACTTTGAGAAAATAAACCATATTCTCAGTGTATTTGTATGTTTACACCGCCGAGACTTATAACCTATGACTTATCACACTATGTACACTCTTATTCCCCTCCTTTTATACAACTGATCATGATATTTCAGCTGGAGCTTTTGACTTTCTCTTCCTAAGAGAGTGATAACAAAAGACTTGTAAAGCAAAATAAAATAAAAACACAAAACATGACAAGTATTAGTAAGTAAGTAAGAAGTTTGATAACAGGACGATTCCCGCACTCCCTTAGCCTGACTCTATACCTTTGGGATACTGTTCCGCTGGGGTCCACAAAAATGAAGGCTCTATACACCCCACGCTTGTACCCAGACTTCCTCTTCAGGCTGCAGGTTTACAAAAGGGGTTCCCACTCCGCCATATCATCCTAACTCAGCCCCCGTCTCCTCCTTCTCCCTCCATGGCCACCCGATATACAGTACATGTGCGATGGCCTGAATCAACTGGACCTCATATTGAGGTAAATCAGCACTGCATACACGTTTCAACATCAACGCCTTCAGAAGGTGATATCCCAGCAATGCTAACAAGGTCAACCCTGCTACCACTAACACTGCCCATGATGCATACTTTAAGATACCCTTCATTTGCGCCGTTGTCCAGTTCCATGTTGTTAATATAGCATCCTTCACCGCTCCTACCGCTCTCTCAAATATAGAGAGAATATAATGATATATAACAGTGAAGCTATCAGACAGTGTTATAGTGTAATAGTTCACAATCTATAGTATTAGCTCTATAACATGTCTACTATCTCACCCTTACGGAAACATCATGTTTCAGAGACAGGCCACCTTTGTTCCTGGCCTCTGACTTTTTTTTAAATGTAACCTTTATTTAACTAGGCAAGTGAGTTAAGAACAAATTCTTACTTACAATGACGACCTACACCGGCCAAACCCGGATAGCGCTGGGCCAATTGTGCGCCGCCCTATGGGACTTCCAATAACGGCCGGATGTGATACAGCCTGGATTCAAACCATGGGGTCTGTCGTGACGCCTCGAGCACTGAGATGCACTGCCTTAGACCGCTGCTCCACTCGGGAGCAAAGATCATTCCATCTAACCCATAACACGTTAATGACAACTGCTAGGCCACTTATAAAGTTATAAATGTACTAAAACGTTTTCAAGTCAATTAGTCAGTTTCCCCCCCAAAAAAACTATTACGAATTCCTGCGCCTGTCTCCAATCATTTATACAACGTGACAGAATAACCGACCCTAAATGGAGACAGCTGGAACTGGCCAATCTGACAACTTCGGCAGCTGTAACTGGCACATCCGATGCCGCTGCAACTTCGGCAGCTGCAACTGGCCCTGACCAACCCGCACCACGTTCCTGTGGTCGTCCTCGAGAACGGTGTCGTCCCGCTGCTGGTGCAGCGCGTCAGGGGAGGGTATGGCCCAGAGGAACAGTGCTGGGTTCCGGCAGGTGTCCAGGATGGTGGACATCCTGGACACTTCACTGACCAGGGATTTTCACCATCGGCGCCCTGACCAACCCGCACCACGACCATGTGGTCACCCACGGGGCCGGTGACGTAGACCTCCGGAACTAGTGCATAGAATGGGCAGCAGTACCGGGGGAATCCGTGACATTCCGCTGCAACTGGCCCGTCCGACGCCGCCGCAATTTCGGCAGCTGCAACTGATCCGTCCGGTGGTGCCGCAACTTCGGCAGCTGCAACTGGCCCTCTGATGCTGACACAACTTCGGCAGCTGCAACTGGCCCTCTGATGCTGACACAACTTTGGCAGCTGCAACTGGCCCTCTGATGCTGACACAACTTCGGCAGCTGCAACTGGCCCTCTGATGCTGACACAACTTCGGCAGCTGCAACTGGCCCTCTGATGCTGACACAACTTCGGCAGCTGCAACTGGCCCTCTGATGTTGACACAACTTCGGCAGCTGCAACTGGCCCGTCCGACGACGCAACTTCAGTAGCTGCAACTGGCCCTGATCAACTCGCCATGCGTTCCTGTGGTCGTCCTCGAGGCCAGTGTCGTCCTACTGCTGGTGCAGCGCGTCAGGGGAGGGGTATAGCCCAGAGGAGTGGTGCTGGGTTCCTGAGGTGGACATCCTGGGCACTTGGCTGACCAGGGATTTTCACCATCAGCTCCATCAGTGTCTGGGAGGGTACTGTCACAGATTCCCCCGGTACTGCTGCTCATTTCAAGCACCAGTTTCGGAGGTCTACGTCACCAGCCTCTAGGCATTACTGAACTGTCTCATTACACACACCTGATTCAAATTCCCCCTATTAGTAATTATATATCTGTGCCCTCTGTTCACCATTGTCTTGTCGGTTATTGTACCCATGTCCGTTGGTCTGTGAGTACCTGTGCTTTGTTATTTCGGCTTTCGTGCTGCATGTATTGTGCACTTGTTATTACAGGTCTCGCCCTGTGTAGTGTATTGCGAGTCTCGTTCCGTGTATTTAGTAGAGTTTTTACCTCGCTCTTCTGTTTGGGTTACGTCGATGTGTTTTGTATACGCGTTTGTTTTGGGCTTCGTCCCGTGCCTTTCGTGGCATGTTGTATATTTTGGGTGGATTATTAAACCCCCCTATTACGAATTCCTGCGCCTGTCTCCCAATCATTTATACAACGTGACAGGCAGTGTATGTTGCAGTTGTACTGTAATTACTGCATCCAGAAACTAACTGATGTGTTACTATGTTGTCTTGTCATCATTTTGCAATTCTACTGTGATTATTTTTGCAGTTACATCATACAACAGTTACTGGAATTCAGAATAACAGTTACTGCACAGTAACTGCAGTTTCACTTTTTGTAAAGGGTAGAGAAAATACATTTGTGTAAATGAGGAAATATGTGTATTTTGCAGTGGGATGTGGTGTGTGATAACGCGTACAAAGTTCCTTTGACCACATCAATTCACTACTTTGGTGCGCTTGTGGGAACATTCATCTCTGGCCAGATGTCCGACAGGTCAGTACTGTATCCTGTCATACTGTATACTCTCATACTGTGACCCTCAGTGCTAATGGAGAATCATGTGAGAAGTGACCTTGCATTCTTTTTCATCAATAGGTTTGGAAGAAAGCCAGCACTCTTCACTACTGTAATAATCCAGATTGTGGCCACATTCGCACAAATATTCTCCCCAAACTGGGAGGCATTCAGTATTATTTTCTTCTTTGTTGGCGCTGGATCCGTCTCCAACTATGTCATAGCGTATGTTCTAGGTAGGTTGAAAATAAGCATTCCTTGTAACTACAGTATCTCTTGTACATTTGGTCAATTTACTGAACTTGCATATCTGGTCCTAGGGACAGAAATACTGAGCCCTGGAGTTCGAGTGGTATTCTCCTCTCTTGGAGTGTTCCTGAGCTCTGCGATTGGCTACATGTTAATGTCACCTGTGGCATACTTCATCCGTGAGTGGAGGTGGTTGCTGGTGCCCATGGCAGGCTCTGGACTCATATACATGCCTCTATGGTGGTAAGCACAATTTATCCCCACAAAAAAAATGTTTTCCCGCAAAACCTTCTACTTAGTCAATGATCTGTGGCCTCTTCTTTCAGCAAGGTACATTACTTATTGCATACTTCATTAGCCTGACTGCACAAAGGGCTTCCGTTTAGTTTTTTTATGACTGTGTATGAATTGGTATAGGGTCATCCCAGAGTCTCCCAGATGGCTGCTCTCTCAGGGAAGAGTTGAGGAGGCTGAGGCCATACTGAGAGACGCTGCCAGGAGGAACAGAGTTGAAGCCCCAGAGGTCATCTTCACTCCCTCAGAGGTGAGCTAGCTTACTTAGCTACAGTTTAGCTTACGTCATTTCATAAAATAAACTTCCTAAGGATATGGATTAAAAAAAAAACATCCACAGAAGAATTACAAAAGTGTTTATGTCTTTGAATCTGATGTAAAATATATATTTTAGGTACCAATTCAGTTGAAGTCAAAGTCCTTTTTGCTGCAATACATAACCTGAATGAAGTAGATCAACCAATGGTAAATCATTTGAGAGGCTAATGCACTCCTTCCTGCTTTATGGCGTAATCCAGGTAATTCATCAGAATACTCTAGTTAAAGGTTTCTGACGTGTTTTAACCAATGCAGTGAATCACTGCAGAATAACAAACGTGAGATAGATGGTGGACTCTGTGCTAATGGAGATAAAGGATATGCAGGTAATAGAAAGCAGGGGCAACCTTCCCATTCATCACCATCTCTAAGACATGTCTTGAGACGTACGAATGCAGCTGCCACTGTATTGAAGACATTGTACGCAGTGTATCATAGTGCACTGCGCTTTATTACGAGTGATATGTTGGCTGGCCCTCTTTGAAGTCTCATAGACTGATGCATTAAACTGTTTTTGTTGATAAAGCCCTCCTGCATAAACTTCTGCCTTAACTTTCTTCATTGTTAACTTAAAGACGTTCTGTACAGGATACCAGACCCGGTCTCAGGGATGACTAACTCTGGAGATCCCCCCCCTTCGATTTCCAATGAGTTTGGTATATCTGCTCTTAGTAAAAAAAAAATGCATCATTGTCACGCCCTGACCTTAGATATCTCTGTTTTCTATATATTTTGGTTAGGTCAGGGTGTGACTAGGGTGGGTACTCTAGATTTTGTATGTCTAGGGGTTTTTGTATGCCTATGTTGGCCTGATATGGTTCCCAATCAGAGACAGCTGTTTATCGTTGTCTCTGATTGGGGATCATATTTAGGTAGCCATTTTCCTCATTTGTGTTGTGTGATCTTGTCTATGCATAGTTGCCTGTCTGCACTATTTGTATAGCTTCATGTTTGGTTGTTTGTTGTTATGTTAGGTGAGTTTCAGTTTATAAAAATTATGTGGAACTCTACTCATGTTGCGCCTTGGTCTCATCATTATGACGAACGTGACAATCATGTGTGGAATGATCTCCAACGTTCGTAAACATTTTTGGAATTGGTGCCTCTAGGGCATTTCAGAAAGCTGTTGGAGGACCTTTTATCTTGAAGAATGTGTTTTTTTATGATTGTGTTTTGCTTTTTGTGTATTGTGTGCAATTACGTGTATTTTGTGTATATGAATGTGTAGTTTCATGTGTACATTGTATTTTTATGTGTATTGCGGTGCTATACAGGGCTTATCTGGAATAGAGACCTTGGTCTCAGCATTGACTCCCTGTCAATGTAAAGGTTAGTTAAATCAAAATGTCTTAAATATATAAGACATCTTAGAAATAAGACATTAAGACATTAAGTTATATTTTTTTGGGGGGGGCTATGGCAGTCAATTGAGAAAACAGTATTTCTGTCTTCTCAACTCACTATCACATACTTTTAATGTGGGGCTAAGACAGTCAATTGCAAATTAGTCTGACATAATGTCTCATATCTCACCACCACTAATGAGATGGGTGCGTTTGATGCATGTCGGGTTGGAGCTTGTCAAAGTAAGGGGGCGTGGTCGTCAGTGTGCACCTCATCTCTGCAGTCACATCCAACCTGGATTGATATTTGGTTTTAATGCAGACGAGAGCACTGAACCCAGCTTCACACAGATACTGTATGAGCTGACGAAGGGTACCAGGACTTTTAATGCTCACAAGGAGACGGCAGGGTATTCCCTTTGAGTCAGGAACCAAAACTCCTCTGTCGTGACCCGTAAATGTGTCATAAAGTAACCGACACCGCCACCTGGTGGAAAGTTTGCGCACCAGGACTCTAAAGATTCAGGTTCAATCAGAGTGGCCAGTTGGGAACCACATCAGTGACCAACAAAAAGGAGGCAGAGCTTCAACAAACAGTATAGATTTTTTTGGGGGAACAGAGGTAGGTACAAATTTAGGCCACACACTAATGGCCGAAAGTGAAATTTTATTCCACAAAAATAAAAAAAAAGGTATTTCTCCAGTTTAGGGGGTGGGGAAATCCATTCATGGTTTTCCTTCTGCTCTGTCCATTCCAGAAACACCCCCTGTGGGTTAGGCCTGTAGCACAAATAAATGATGTGCCGTACAATGCCACACATTTAACTTTGAACATATGGTTAGAATAAACCAGTCTACTCATTAAAATGAGAAATCCGTTCACTAAAATCCAGTCCAATGGAAAAGAGTTAAACTGTGAACGTCCCTGTTACTCCAGTCTGTGTTTTCCATCAATGTGGCCAGAGCTCCGCCCCTTTTCCAGTTTCTGAGATCCTCCCCCTTAAACCCACCTTCCTCTACTTTCTTCACTGCCTCAGCATATGACAACTTCTGCTCTACTCTAACCCTGGAAACCTCAACCTGCCTCTCTTGCACGAGACATTTCTGATCCCCAGCTCCATGGGCACCCCTACAATTAACACATTCCACTACTTTCCCCAATACCACACATTCCTTTGTCTCATGCCCTTCTGCACATTTCTCACACCTTGGACCCTCCCTCCTACACACTGCTGCCACATGCCCATACGCTTGACACCTGTAACATCGTAATGTATTCGGCACATACGCTCATATAGGATAACTTATGTCCTAACTTCACCTTGTCAGGCAAAGAATCAACTTAAGAACAGACATTGACTCTTCTGTTTCCCCACTCTCGCCACCCTGTCTGTGTCACATCAAACGACGAGCATCACATACACAGGGAATCTTTGCCCTCAGCTGGTCAACGTTTATATCTACTGCTACCCCAGTTATCTTTCATTGGTTCCCTTTTCTTGCCCCCATTCGTTTGACTTCGAGCGCATTCTTCCTCTGCCCAACAGAAACACAAATCACACAAAATGCGCACACACAAAAAAAGAGTGAGAGCAAGCCATTTCCTGGTAGAATTCAAAATATTTTATTTAGGCATATCATGACTCTCCTCCACTTTTCGCCACCTGTCCTCGGGTGCACTTTGCAACTACTTTAGGCCCATTTATTTTTCTCACTATTGGAGTTGGGAGGGGTGTCTTCCCATGTTCCTCCTTGGTGACCGTCTGGGGTATTGGACATCAGTCTGCCCCTGGTTCTCCACCGGGGTCTCTTGTCGGGGGCATGCTCTGGAGTACCTTCCTCTGTTCCATAGCATCAGCCATTGATAAGACATGGTTTGGATTTGACCATATTTCCCTTCAGAGCACACTGGCTTAGTCTTCCTCTGGGCATCCTTCCCCACTTTTCCACAGGCAGAGGTAGATTTTTCAGGGGGTAGACTCACCAGGTCCTTTATGAAAAGTTTTATTGCACACATGTTCAGGTTAAGATGTTACATCCACCTCGACTGCCCTTTCCTTTTCTGTGTGAATCTTGGCCATTCCAACATGGCCATTCCTCCCATGGATTTGGCTGCATACTGATGCTTTTCTGGGTCCAAAACCCGACGAGTGAGTACCCCATCTTTGAGCTCTAGACTAGCCCTCTCCAATAGGAGGCGGCGCACAGCTGCAGTCTCCCAGTTATTTTCTCCATCGGAAGGTCTTGCCCCTTGGGCAACATATGGATGTTGACATCTGAGGGAGGGATCTCGTTCTTGTAGCTCCTCCCAGTGCTCAGGGTCCTGGCTCATTTGGACAATGTTCACCATGGTTGGTTCTGTTTGACAAATGAGAGGTACCAGAGCATCCCAACATAATCCAATAACATTCCTTCCTAATATGGGTAGATTTCCAGGGTTATGAATTTCATTTCTTGAAATCACAATTTCTCTGTTCCTCAACAACCAAGGTCCCCACCTTTACCTCTGCCAGCACATACCCTACATAGGGGATTTGCAAACCATTTTCTGCACTCAACGTCAGCTGACCAAGGTCCTCTTTGGGGCCAATCTCCTGTGAGGGTGTTAAAACAAGCTTCTGTCATCAGGGCAAGTTGAGATCAAGTAATGATTAAAAGGTTCACATTTCTTCCATTTGAATGAGTTCATCTTCAGGGCATGTGCCTACCAAACTTGGCCTGTATGTATAGTCTTGCTTGGGCCCTTCAAGCCTTCTCCTGTCATAGTTGCCGCTTCAGTTTACGTCAAAAAATAAACAATCATACTGTATATCCATTGTTTTTGTAAAAAATTGCTCAAGCCCATTACATTTGGTTGGGAATCATTGATGGACAGCAATAAGTCAACCTTGCCTCTGATTTTCAATTCTTGCCCTGACTTCTAATGAGGCCATTTCACCCTAAATGCAGCATGGCCAATGCAGACGTCACATTGACCATACATCCAGATGCACAATGCACTTCTCCCTCCAGAATGTGCGCTCTCCCGCCAATCTGTGCACATTCATTGTTTCCCTGCATTGTGTTAATTGTTTGCATTTGACTTTTAGTGTCTATCAATTCCCCATTACATATATCACCAGTAGTACATTCACAGTTAATTCATATAATTTCAAGTCTACAATGTTTGTTACTTTGGTTATGGTTACGGTTTAGTTTTAATGCGTTCAATATTATTATTCCAGTCTTCCTGTTCTCATTGTCGGAGTGGACACATTGTTTGCGGAGTGCAAAAACTATGCTACACTTGTGAGAAAGTTTTGGGTTTATTTAATTCCATTTACGAGTTCTGTCAATTTAGTCATTGTCTTTGTTTGGAGCGTTCCTATCAATGTTGAGAAACACAGACGCATTGAACTAGGCCTATAAGCTACAGTACCTGGCCCGCGGGCAAATTTAGGCATATACATGTACCAATTTGGGGATCTGATAGTATTTCTGATTGGTTTAACGCACCACCTCTAATGACCTGTGGAGCTTCTCAAAGTAATGTTTTCTTCGCCTTAAACAGCAAGCAAACAAAGTGTGTTTTTACCAGGGGCGCAACTTTCACTGGGGGCAGGGGTGACATGTCCTCCCCACAATCTGAAATTGCATTTCTGTCCCCAACAGTTGTATCATTTGAATGTGATACAAAACAAGGCATCGCAGTGCTTTTGGACCATACAGACGCCTCTGAGTGGTCAGGTAAAATTGTATGTCCCCCCCCACATCTAAAACTAATGTTGTGCCCCTGGTTTTTACATCACTCTAGATGTTTTTACATCCATTTTTATAACCATTGAGAATTACAATAATTCCTCAATGTATTAGAACAATCTTTCCAGCTCTCTGCCTTTTGATAGCCACTCAGCGTGAAGGGGAAAAATGTCATGTTCTGATCCAGTGGAAACGTCATAAAATAGGCTTCTCATCAGTGCTTAGTTGATTATTGGAATCAGCTGTGTAGTGCTGGGACAAACACCAAAATGTACACCCCTTGGGGTCCCTTGGGGTCCCGAGAACCTAGTTTGGGAAACACTGCTCTATTGAATATCAATATACAAACTCTCAATCAGGGGTTTTTCATAACTTTATTTGTTTTAATAAAAATGTGTCATCTTGTTATTATCATTATAAAAATAGATACATACTGATTGTACAAAACATTAAGAACCGCTACTCTTTCCATGACATAGACAATGACAAGGTGAATCCACGTGAAAGCTATGATCCCATATTAAAGACTTGTTAAATCCACTTCATTCAGTGTAGATGAAGGGGAGGAGACGGGTTTAAGAAGGATTTTTAAGCCTTGTGACAATTGAGACATGGATTGTGTATTTGTGCCATTCAGAAGGTGAATGGGTAACCCAAAATGACTGCCTCGCCTGGTTCACCAACTCTTTCTCAGAGAGAGTTCAGTGTGGCAAATTGGAGGGCCTGTTGTCCGGACCTCTGGCAGTCTCTATGGGGGTGCCACAGTGTTCAATTCTTGGACCTACTCTTTTCTCTGTATATATCAATGTCGCTCTTGCTGTTGGTGATTCTCTGATCCACCTCTACGCAGACGACACCATTCTGTATGCATCTTGCCCTTCCTTGGACACTGTGTTAACAAACCTTCAAACGGGCTTCAATGCCATACAACACTCCTTCTGTGGTCTCCAACTGCTCTTAAATGCAAGTAAAACTAAATGCATGCTCTTCAACCGATTGTTGCCCACACCTGCCCGCCCGCCTAGCATCACTACTCTGGACGGTTCTGACAACTACAAATACCTAGGTGTCTGGTTAGACTGTAAACTCTCCTTCCAGACTCATATTAAGCATCTCCAATCCAAAATTAAATCTAGAATCAGCTTCCTATTTTGCAACAAAGCCTCCTTCATTCATTCTGCCAAACACACCCTTGTAAAACTGACTATCCTACCGATCCTTGACTTTGGCGATGTCATTTACAAAATAGCCTCCAACACTCTACTCAGAAAATTGGATATAGTCTATCACAGTGCCATCCGTTTTGTCACCAAAGCCCCATATACTACCCACCACTGCGACGTGTATGCTCTCGTTGGTTGGCCCTTGCTACATATTCGTCGCCAAACCGACTGGCTCCAGGTCATCTATAAGTCTTTGCTTGGTAAAGCCCCGCCTTATCTCAGCTCACCCGTCACCATAGCAACACCCACCTGTAGCACGCGCTCCAGCAGGTATAGTACAATGGTCATCCCCAAAGCCAACACCTCCTTTGGCCGTCTTTCCTTCCAGTTCTCTGCTGCCAATGACTGGAACGAATTGAAAAATCACTGAAGCTGGAGACTTACATCTCCCTCGCTAACTTTAAGCATCAGCTGTCAGAGCAGCTTACCGATCACTGTACCCGTACACAGCCCATCTGTAAATAGCACACCCAACTACCTCATCCCCATATTGTTTTTTTTGTTGCACCCAGTATCTCTACTTGCACATCATCATCTGCACATCTATCACTCCAGTGTTAATGCTAAATTGTAATTATTTCCCCACTATGGCCTATTTATTGCCTTACCTCCCTAACCTTACTACATTTGCACACATCGTACATATATTTTCTATTGTGTTTTTGACTGTAAATTTGTTTATCCCATGTGTAACTCTGTGTTGTTGTTTTTGTTGCACTGCTTTGCTTTATATTGGCCAAGTTGCAGTTGTAAATGAGAACTTGTTCTCAACTGTTCTACCTGGTTAAATAAAGGTGAAATAAAAAAATATATATATAATTTTTTAAAGATTTAAGTGCCTTTGAACGGGGTAAGGTGGTAGGTGCCAGGGGTATCAGGTTGTTTCAAGAACAGCAATGCAGGCCTCCCGGGTGGCGCAGTGTTTAAGGGCGCAGTACTGCAGCGCCAGCTGTGCCACCAGAGATTCTGGGTTCGCGCCCAGGCTCTGTCGTAAGTGGCATTGACCGGGAGGCCCGTGGGGCGGCGCACAATTGGCCTAGTGTCGTCCGGGTTAGGGAGGGTTTGGCCGGTAGGGAAACAATTGTTAACAGACAGATTATTTCTCTTATTACTGTATCTTATTACTGTATCACAAGTCCAGTGGGTCAGAAGTTTGCATATACTAAGTTGTCTGTGCCTTTAAATAGCTTGGAAAATTCCAGAAAATTATGCGATGGCTTTAGAAGCTTCTGATAGGCTAATTGACATAATTTGAGTCAATTGGAGGTGGACCTGTGGATGCATTTCAAGACCTACCTTCAAACTCAGTGCCTCTTTGCTTGACATCATGGGAAAATCAAAAGAAATCAGCCAAGACCTTAGAAAAAGATTGTAGACCTGCAATCTCTGGTTCATCCTTGGGAGCTATTTCTAAATGCCTGAAGGTACCATGTTCATCTGTACAAACAATAGTACGCAAGTATAAACACCATGGGATGCGTTTTGTCTCCAAGAGATGAACGTACTTTGGTGCAAAAAGTGTAAATCAATCCCAGAACAACAGCAAAGGACCCTGTGAAGATGCTGGAGGAAACAGGTACAAAAGTATCTATATCCACATTAAAACGAGTCCTATATCGACTTTACCTGAAAGGCCGCTCAGCAAAGAAGAAGCCACTGCTCCATAACCGCCATCAAAAAGCCAGACTATTGTTTGGCCATAATGACCATCGTTATGTTTGGAGGAAAAAGGGGAAGGCTTGCAAGCCGAAGAACACCATCCAAACCGTGAAGCACAGAGGTGGCAGCATCATGTTGAGGGGTGCTTTGCTGCAGGAGGGACTGGTGCACTTCACAAAATAGATGGCATCATGAGGGAGGACAATTATGTGGATATATTGAAGCAACATCTCAAGACATCAGTTAAAGCTTGTTCGCAAATGGGTCTTCCAAATGGACAATGACCCCAAGCATGCTTCCAAAGTTGTGGCAAAATGGCTTAAGGACAACAAAGTCAAGGTATTGGAGTGGCCAACACAAAGCCCTGACCTCAATCCTATAGAACATTTTTGGGCAGAACTGAAAAAGCGTGTGCGAGCAAGGAGGCCTACAAACCTGACTCAGTGACACCAGCTCTGTCAGGAAGAATGGGCCAATATTGTGGGAAGCATGTGGAAGGCTACCCAAAATGTTTTACCCAAATTAAACAATTTAAAGGCAATGCTACCAAATACTAATTGAGTGCATGTAAACTTCTGACCCACTGGGAATGTGAAAAGTAAAATCATAAATAAATCATTCTCTCTACTGAAACAAATAATTTTTACTAGGATTAAATGTCAGGAATTGTGAAAAACTGAGTTTTAATGTATTTGGCTAAAGTGTAAGTAAACTTCTGACTTCAACTGTGTGTGTGTGTGTGTGTGTGTGTGTGTGTGTTAAAATGTTGTCAAGCGCTTTGCATTGCATGTCTTCGTGATGACATGGCACAAAATATCATGGTGTGTAATGAGACACAGTCCATGTCTCAAGACAAGTCTTAGAAATGTGTTTTAAGATGACTCAAGACATCTTGAGACACAGGGGATGGCTGGGTATGAATTTACTCAACAAATGTCAACCATTATGCATTTTGCTTTTAAAAATGATGTATCCTGATGATGACTTACCCACATATCACCAGGTAGAAGATGCTCTGGCCATGAAGGACATGAAACACAACATTCTGGATGTCATGAGGAGCAGCAACATGCTCTCAATCACAGTTCTGTGTTCCCTTCTGTGGTAAGTCCTAGCAGCTGAAGTCCTAAACAATATCAATGGCTCTGAATACGACTTTGTTTGTGCCTGTTTATCCTGCTCAATAGGCTCTGTATCTTTGATTTCCCTTCTCTGCAGGATGATAATCTCCTGTGGTTACTTTGCCCTGATTTTGAACACAAACAACCTCAATGGAAATCCCTATATCAACTGCTTCCTGTCTGGAGTTGTAGAAGTGCCCGCCTATTTCATCGTCCTGGTGCTTCTCAGATACTGTTCCAGACACTTATGCCAGTCCTCCACTCTCTTCCTAGGTGGCACTGTTATTCTCTTCATTAACATTGTCCCAACAGGTAAAATTAATTGACAGTCTCATGGGGAGTCTCATTTACATATATTTATCACCCAGTTTACACCTGGCTGTCTCTCTATGTTTCAGATCTCCCAGAAGTGGCCGTCTTTCTGGAGATGGTGGGGAAGTTTGCCATCACCGCAGCATTCTGTGTGGTGTACGCCGTCACGTCGGAGCTCTTCCCCACCGTGGTTAGGAACATGGCTATGGGGACGTGCTCCATGGCAGCACGCATAGTCACCATCCTCTCCCCCTTCATCATCTACCTCGGTAAAACCTGACTCACGGTCCCTTTCTTTGTTCAGTGGAGATGAACAAGATTGACAATGTCTCGCACTGTGAATTTGCTTTGCTGATATTCAGACCCCTCCCTTGGTACTGAAAACGTCTTGATTTTGTTATTTGCAGGAAATTACTACAAGTACCTCCCATACATATTTATTGGTAGCCTGGCAATATTTGGGGGTCTGTGCTGCTTCATTTTACCTGAGACATATGGGAGGGTGTTGCCAGAAACCATCTCACAGATGCAACAAATCAAAGGGTGAGTTAAACTGTCCGTCCTTCTTTATGTCCATCCGTATGTATATGAATTAAGAATTGTTTCAAATACGTGTTTTGGTCTGTTCTACAGGTGTCGATGCAACACAGACCAAGATACCAAAAACATTGACAGCAAATCTGAGTTTCGGGAAGGAGTCTAAATTGTGATTTGCGAATCTTCTACTATACAATTGTTTTGTCTTGTGGTGTGTTAAAAACTACAAAACGGTATTCTGGTTTGTAATTATTAGCTATCTTTTACTTTTATGAAATTGTACTGTGCATTCGGAAAGTATTCAGACCCTTGACTTTTCCACATTTTGCTACATTACAGCCTTGTTCTAAAATTGATTAAATTGTTTTTTTTCTCTCATCAATCTACACACAACACCCCATAATGACAAAGCAAAAACAGTTGTTTTTTTGTGGAAAAAGATATCAACATATACTGAAATATGATATCTACATAAGTATTCAGAACCTTTACACAGTACTATGTTGAAGTACCTTTGGCAGCGATTACAGCCGGGAGTCTTCTTGGGTAGGATACTACAATCTTGGCACACCTGTATTTGGGGAGTTTCTCCCATTCTTCTCTGCAGATCTTCTCAAGATCTGTCAGGTTGAGCGTCGCTGCACGGCTATTTTCAGGTCTCTCCAGAGATGTTCGATCGGGTTCAAATCCGAGCTCTGGCTGGGCCACTCAAGGTCATTCCGAGACTTGTCCAGAAGCCACTCCTGCGTTATCTTGGCCCTGTGCTTAGGGTCATTGTCCTGTTGGAAGGTGAACCTTCGCCCCAGTCTGAGGTCCTGAGCGCCCTGGCAAAGGTTATCATCAAGAATCTGTCTGTAATTTACTCTGTTCATCTTTCCCTTTAATCCTGACTAGTCTTCCAGTCCCTGCCGCTGAAAAACATCCCCACAACATGATGGTGCCACCACTATGCTTCACCATAGGAATGGTGCCAGGTATCCTCCAGACGTGACTTTTGGCATTCAGGCCAAAGAGCTCAATCTTGGTTTCATCAGACCAGAGAATCTTGTTTGGTCTGAGAGTTCTTTAGGTGCCTTTTGGCAAACTCCAAGTGGGCTGTCATGTGCCTTTTACTGAGGAGTGGCTTCCCTCTGGCCACTCTACCATTAAAACCTGATTGGTGGAATGCTGTAGAGATGATTGTCCTTCTGGAAGTTTCTCCCATCTCCACAGAGGAACTGAAGCTCTGTCAGAGTGGCCATCAGGTTCTTGGTCACCTCCTTGACCAAGGCCCTTCTTTCCTGGTTTCTAAGTTTTGCCAGGCGGCCAGCTCTAGGAAGTCTTGGTGGTTCCAAGCTATATGGACAGTTCCAGTTCCTTGGTTTTTGCTCTGACATGCACTGTCAACTGAGGGACCTTATATAGACAGGTATGTGCCTTTCCAAATCATGTCCAATCAATTAAATTTACCACAGGTGGACTCCAATCAAGTTACAGAAACATCTCAAGGATGATCAATAGAAGCAGGATGCACCTGAGCTCAATTTAAAGTCTCATAGCAAAGGGTCTAAATATGTATGTAATAAGGTATTTCAGTTTATTTTATTTTATATAAATTAGCAAAAATTTCCCATTATGGGATATTGTGTGTAGATGGACTTGAAACAAAATGCATTTAATCAATTTTATAGTAAGGCTGTAATGTAACGAAATGTGAAAAAAGTCTGAATACTTTCCGAATGCACTGTATACTGTAAAATAAAAAAAGCTTATTTCTATCAAATTGTATACACAAATCTGTTTACATCCTGGATAGTGAGCAGTTCTCTTTTGTCATATCAACATGCTGATTAAACAGCATGATAATTACACAGGTGCACCTTGTGCTGGGGACAACAACAGGCCACTCTAAAAATGTGCCGTTTTGTCACACAACACAATGCCACAGATGTCTCAAGTTTTGAGGGAGCATACAATTGTCATGCTGACTGCAGGAACGTCCACCAGAGCTGTTGCTAAATACTTTTATATTGTATTCTCTACCATTAGCCTCCTCCAATGTTGTTTTAGAGAATTTGGCAGTACGTCCAACCAGCCTCACAACCACAGACCAAGTGTATGGTGTCGCCTGGGCGAGCGGTTTGCTGATGTAAACGTTGTGAACAGAGTGCTCCATGGTAGGGTTATGGTATGTGCAGGCTTAAGCTACTGTACGGACAATGAACACTATACTTGTATTTTATCGATGGCACAGAGATACCATGACAAGATCCTGAGTCCCATTGTCGTGCCATTCATCCGCCGCCATCACCTCAAGTTTCAGCATGATAATGCACGGCCACATGTTTCAAGGCTCTGTACACAATTCCTGGAAGCTGAAAGTGTCCCAGTCCTTTTCTGGCCTGCATACTCACCAGACATGTCACCCATTGAGCGTGTTTGGGTTGCTCTTATCGATGTGTACAATAGCGTGTTCCAGTTCCTGCCAATATCCAGGAATTTCGCACAGCCATTGAAGAGGAGTGGGACAACATTACACATGCCACAATCAACAGCTTGATCAACTCTATGTGAAGGAGATGTGTCGAGCTGCATTAGGCATATGGTGGTCACACCACATACTGACTGGTTTTCTGATACACACACCTACCTTTTTAAAAGTTATCTGTGACCAAGAGGTGCATATCTGTATTCACAGTCATGTAAAATCCATAGATTAGGGCCTCATTAATTTATTTCAATTGACTGATTTCCATACATGAACTCAGTAAAATCTTTGAAATTGTTGCATGTTGCATTTAGATATTTGTTCAGTATATATAGCCAAGTTAACCTTACTCATTGTGTTTCTATTGGATAAAATCGTCTGGTAGATGGCATATATTGTTACTCCTTTTTGTGTTTTACTTTTCTATTGCTCTATTTTCTTTCTCTCTGCATTGTTGGGGAGGGCCCGTCAAAGTATTTCACTGTAGGTCCACACCTGTTGTGACAAATACATTTAGTTTCAAATTGAACACTTCTCCTGTGCCTTATTGTTGGTGTTGAGGTTACGTCATGTGTTTAAGTTAAATGACAATCAGTCTTATTTGAATTGAAATATGCACTTTTATAATCATATTTGTTTTCCGTAGAGCAGATTGTATTGAATTCTATGCATAAAGATTGTTGCAGGTTACTTAGACATCAATTAGAACCTATTGAGATGACTAATGCTCAGTATTTTGTTTGGGCTTTTTCTAGATATCATCATCATGGCCTACTATGCACTGCTATTCAATACCAATAACCTGCATGGGAATTCCTATATCGACTTCTTCCTGTCTGCAGCTGTAGAAGTGCCAGCCTACATAATCGCTATGTTACTGCTGAAATGTTGCTATCGAAGATTCTGCCAGTCATCCACTCTGTTTCTTGGCGGTTCTGTTAATCTCTTCAGATTATCCCAGCAGGTAATGTTAAATTGTCATCTCTAGTCTAGGGGATACACAATCAACATTGGACTGTTAATAAAGTGGATGTACATAATCTTGCCCTCTTTTACCAGGTAATTATTACAAGTAACTGCCATATGTTTTGATTGGGAGTCTGGCTGTGTTATCCAGCCTACGTTGTTTCGTTCTACCAGAGAGTTTTGGAAAGGTTCTCCCTGAGACAATACCACAGATGCAGAAGCTTAGAGGGTAATTCATGTATTTCATAGGTGTTATAATAGTTAATAGCATATGGTAACGTTTCATAGCTTGTTCTTATGATGGCATAATGATAATAGCAACAATAATGAAAACAACAATGTTTATTAGTAACATAATTACAGCAATTATCATTAGGAATAGTATTAGAATTATAATAACAGTAGTACGAGTTTTAGGCTGCAAGTATACAGTGGGGAGAACAAGTATTTGATACACTGCCGATTTTGCAGGTTTTCCCACTCACAAAGCATGTAGAGGTCTGTAATTTTTTATCATAGGTACACTTCAACTGTGAGAGACGGAATCTAAAACAAAAATCCAGAAAATCACATTGTATGATTTTTAAGTAATTCATTTGCATTTTATTGCATGACATAAGTATTTGATACATCCGAAAAGCAGAACTTAATATTTGGTACAGAAACCTTTGTTTGCAATTACAGAGATCATACGTTTCCTGTAGTTCTTGACCAGGTTTGTACACACTGCAGAGGGATTTTGGCCCACTCCTCCATACAGACTTTCTCCAGATCCTTCAGGTTTCGGGGCTGTCGCTGGGCAATACAGACATTCAGCTCCCTCCAAAGATTTTCTATTGGGTTCAGGTCTGGAGACTGGCTAGGCCACTCCAGGACATTGAAATTCTTCTTACGGAGCCACTCCTTAGTTGCCCTGGCTGTGTGTTTTGGGTCGTTGTCATGCTGGAAGACCCAGCCACGACCCATCTTCAATGCTCTTACTGAGGGAAGGAGGTTGTTGGCCAAGATCTCACGATACATGGCCCCATCCATCCTCCCCTCAATACGGTGCAGTCGTCCTGTCCCCTTTGCAGAAAATCATCCCCAAAGAATGATGTTTCCACCTCCATGCTTCACGGTTGGGATGGTGTTCTTAGGGTTGTACTCATCCTTCTTCTTCCTCCAAACACGGCGAGTGGAGTTTAGACCAAAAAGCTCTATTTTTGTCTCATCAGACCACATGACCTTCTCCCATTCCTCCTCTGGATCATCCAGATGGTCATTGGCAAACTTCAGACGGGCCTGGACATGCACTGGCTTGAGCAGGGGGACCTTGCGTGCGTTGCAGGATTTTAATCCATGACGGCGTAGTGTGTTACTAATAGTTTTCTTTGAGACTGTGGTCCCAGCTCTCTTCAGGTCATTGACCAGGTCCTGCCGTGTAGTTCTGGGCTGATCCCTCACCTTCCTCATGATCATTGATGCCCCACGAGGTGAGATCTTGCATGGAGCCCCAGACCGAGGGTGATTGACCGTCATCTTGAACTTCTTCCATTTTCTAATAATTGCGCCAACAGTTGTTGCCTTCTCACCAAGCTGCTTGCCTATTGTCCTGTAGCCCATCCCAGCCTTGTGCAGGTCTACAATTTTATCCCTGATGTCCTTACACAGCTCTCTGGTCTTGACCATTGTGGAGAGGTTGGAGTCTGTTTAATTGAGTGAGTGGACATATGTCTTTTATACAGGTAACGAGTTCAAACAGGTGCAGTTAATACAGGTAATGAGTGGAGAACAGGAGGGCTTCTTAAATAAAAACTAACAGGTCTGTGAGAGCCGGAATTCTTACTGGTTGGTAGGTGATCAAATACTTATGTCATGCAAATGAATTACTTAAAAATCATACAATGTGATTTTCTGGATTTTTGTTACAGATTCCTTCTCTCACAGTTGAAGTGTACATATGATAAAAAAATTAGGAAAACCTGAAAAATCGGCAGTGTATCAAATACTTGTTCTCCCCACTGTATGTTGTATAATGTGCTACACTTATACGTCTCTCATTTTGCAATGGGTTCGGAAGTAAGAAGAACTGTAAATAGTTACTGTAAGTAACTGCAAATACAAGTAACAATCGCATTGTAGAAAAATAACAAAGACTTTAACTGACTCACATTGTTACTTCCCACAAGACACTGTACATAATAAAGGTTTTTAATGAACATGTTTTTATTTATATCTCATATGTCATATACACTGAGTGTATATTTGTTCATTGTTCATATACACTGAGTGTACAAAACACTAGGAAAATCTTCCTACTATTGAGTTGCACCCCCTTTTGCCCTCAAAGCAGCCTCAATTTGTCGGGGTATGGACTACAAGGTGTCGAAAGCGTTCCACAGAGATGCTGGCCCATGTTGACTCCATTGCTTATGACTGTTGTGGTTGACTGGATGTCCTTTAGGTGGTAGACCATTCTTGACACACACAGGCAACCCAGCAGTGTTGCAGTTCTTGACACACTCAAATTGGTGTGGCTGGCAACAACTACCAAACCCCATTCTCCCTCTGAATGGGCACTGTAAAATGGCACCGGAGCACCCCCCAACCGATTGTGTTTTTTTGTTTGTTTATATGCATTGTTTGTAACTTATTTCTTTACTATTTTTGTACATAATATTGCCGCTACCGCCTCTTACGACCTAAAAGAACTTCTAGAATACAGGACTGCGATTACTCACCACGGGCTTGTAGAATCCTTTTTCTTCTTTCATGACTCTGACGAGCCCAAGGCGGAGGATATACGGCTCCCTCGGGAACAGGCCCCGACCCCAGTGATCTGTGTGAAGAGGAGGCGGAGAAAGAGAGGCCGGAGGGCAATTGAATAAAACCCCACTCCCCTCAATTCTGCTAGCAAACATGCAATCTTTGGACAATAAAAAGGACAAATTATTGGGAAGATTAAACTACCAACAGGACATTAAAAACTGTAACATCTTACGATGTACCGGCAGGATAGAACAGCGGCGTCTGGTAAGACAAGGGGCGGCGGTCTATGTATTTTTGTAAACAACAGCTGGTGCACGATATCTAAGGAAGTCTAAAGCTATTGCTCGTCTGAGGTAGAGTTCCTCATGATAAGCTGCAGACCCCGTTACCTACCGAGAGAGTTTTCATCTATATTCTTTGTAGCTGTTTACATACCACTGCATTCAGAGGCTGGCACTAAGATAGCATTGAATGAGAAACTTAAATCAGCTTTGCCAAATTTCTATCAGCATGTTAAATGTGCAACCAAAGGGAAAATAACTCTGGACCACCTATACTCCACACACAGAGATGCATACAAAGCTCTGCCTTGCCCTCCATTTAGCAAATCTGACCATCATTTCATCCTCCTGATTCCGGCTTACAAGCAAAAAATTAAAGCAGGAAGCACCAGTGACTAGATTAATAAAAAAGTGATCAGATACAGGACTGTTTTGCAAGCACAGACTGGAATATGTTCCAGGATTCCTCCAATGGCATTGAGGAGTACACCACATCTGTAATTGGCTTCGATTACGTAATTCCCACATTGACCGTACGTACATACCCCAACCAGAAGCCATGGATTACAGGCAGCATCCGCACTGAGCTAAAGGCTAGGACTCTAACCCAGAAGCTTATAACAAATCCAGCTATGCCCTCCGACGAACCATCAAACAGGCAAAGCGTCAATACAGGACTAATATCGAATCGTACTACACCGGCTCTGACGCTCGTCGGATGTAGCAGGGCCTGCAAAACATTACAGACAACAAAGAGAAGAACAGCCGAGCGCCACCCAGTGACACGAGCCTACCGGACGAGCTAAACTACTTCTATGCTCGCTTCGAGGCAAATAACACTAAAACAGGCATGAGAGCACCAGCTATACCGGAAGACTGTATGAACACTCTCTCTGCAGCCGATGTGAGTAAGATCTTTAGACAGGTCAACATTCACAAGGCCGTAGTGCCAGATGGATTACCCGGACGTGTACTGAGAGCATGCGCTGACCATCTGTGATACCAACATGTTTTAAGCAGACCATCATAGTGCCTGTGCCCAAGAACACTAAGGTAACCTGCCTAAATGACTACCGACCTGTAGCACTCACGTCTGTAGCCATGAAGTACTTTGAAAGGCTGGTCATGTCTCACATCTACACCATCATCCCAGAAGCCCTAGACCCACTCCAATTTGCATGTCGCCCCAACAGATCCACAGATGCACTCCACACTGCCCTTTCCCACCTGGACAAAAGGAACACCTATGTGAGAATGCTATTCATTGACTACAACTCAGCATTCAACACCATAGTGCCCTCAAGGCTCATCAATGAGCTAAGGACCCTGGGACTAAACACCTTCCTCTGCAACTGGATCCTGGGCTTCCTGACCGGCCACCCCATCAGTAAAAGGGTAGGTAACAACACATCCGCCACGCTGATCCTCAACACAGGGGCCACTCAGGGGTGCGTGCCCAGCCCCCCCCCCCCCCCCCCTGTGCCCAGCCCCCCCCTGTTCACTCATGACTGCACGGCCAGGCACGACTCCAACACCCTCATTAAATTTGCCGATGACACAACAGTGGTAGGCCTGATCACCGACAACAATGAGACAGCCTATAGGGAGGAGGTCAGAGACCTGGCCATGTGGTGCCAGGACAACAACCTCTCCCTCAACGTGATCAAGACAAAGAAGATGATTGTGGACTACAGGAAAAAGAGGACCGAGCATGCCCCCATTCTCATCGATGGGGCTGCAGTGGAGCAGGTTGAGAGCTTCAAGTTCCTTGGCATCCACATCACCAACAAACTAACACGGTCCAAGCGCACCATGACAGTCATGATGCGACACGACAAAACATATTCCCCATCAGGAGACTGAAAAGATTTGGCATGGGTACTCAGATCCTCAAAAGGTTCTACAGCTGCACCATCGAGAGCATGGTTGCATCACTGCCTGATATGGCAACTGCTCGGCACTACAGAGGCTAGTGCGAACAGCTCAGTACATCACTGGGGCCAAGCTTCCTGCCATCCAGGACCTCTATACCAGGCGGTGTCAGAGGAAGGCCCTAAAAACTGTCATAGACTCCAGCCTCCCTAGTCATAGACTATACTCCCTGCTAACACATGGCAAACGGTACAGGAGCGCCAAGTCTAGGTCCAAGAGGCTTCTAAACAGCTTTTACCTCCAAGCCATAAGACTCACTTTAATTAACTCTACCTACATGTACATACTACCTCAACTAACTGGGGCCCCAGCACATTGACTCTGTACAGGCACCGCACTGTAGATACTGTTATTTTTTACTGCTGCTCTTTAATTACTTGATACTTTTATCTCTTATTCTTATCCATATTTTTTAAAACTGCACTGTCAGTTTGGGGCTCATAAGTAAGCATTTCACTGTGGAATTTGGCGCATGTGACAAATAAAATTTAATTTGATTGTCACACATACACAATCCAAGTCTCAGTTGTCTCAAGGCTTAAAAATCATTCTTGGAAAGAGGGAGAGAGAGGGAGGTGGAAAGAGGGAGAGAGAGTGAGGTGGAAAGAGGGAGAGAGAGTGAGGTGGAAAGAGGGAGAGAGAGGGAGGTGGAAAGAGGGAGAGAGGGCGGTGGAAAGAGGGAGAGGGAGAGAGGGCGGTGGAACCTGTCTTCTCCCCTTCAACTACACTGATTGAAGTGGATTTAACAGGTGACATCAATAAGAGATCATAGCTTTCACCTGGATTCACCTGGTCAGTCTATGTCATGGAAAGAGCAGGTGTTCCTAATGTTTTGTACACTCAGTGCATATACAGTGCCTTTGGAAAGTATTCAGACCCCTTGACTTTTTCAACATTTTGTGACATTACAGCCTTATTCTAAAACGGATTAAATAAATACAACTCCTTAGCAATCCACACACAATACCCCATAGTGACAAAGTGAAAATAGGTTTTATAAACTTTTGCAAATGCATTAAAAATGAAAAACAGAAATACCTTATTTACATAAGTATTCAGACCCTTTGCTATGAGACTTCCATTGATCATCCATTTATTTGTATTTAACCTTTACTTAACTTGGCAAGTCAGTTAAGAACAAATTTTGTATTTACGATGACGGCCTACCGGGGAACAGGGGATTTACTGCCTTGTTCAGGGGCAGAACAACAGATTTTTACCTTTTCACCTTTCGGTTACTGGCCCAACGCTCTGACCACTAGGCTACCTGCCGCCACTAGGCTACCGTCCCATCATCCTTGAGATGTTCCTACAACTTGATTGGAGTCCGTCTGTGGCAAATTCAATTGATTGGACATGATTTGAAAAGTCACACACCTGTCTATCTAAGTTCCCACAGTTGACGGTGAATGTCAGAGCGAAAACCAAGCCATGAGGTCGAAGGAATTGTCCAAGATGGGATTGTGGTTCGAGGCACAGATCTGGGGAAGGGTACCAAAAAATGTCTGAATCATTGAAGGTCCCCAAGAACACAGTGGCCTCTATCATTCTTAAATGGAGGAAGTTTGGAACGACCAAGACCCTTCCTAGAGCTGGCCGCCCAGCCAAACTGAGCAATCGGGGGAGAAGGGCCTTGGTCAGAGAGGTAACCAAGAACCCGATGGTCACTCTGACAGAGCTTTAGAGTTCCTCTGTGAAGATGGGAGAACTTTCCAGAAGGACAACCATCTCTGCAGCACTCCACCAATCAGGCCTTTATGTTAGAGTGGCCAGACGGAAGCCGCTCATCAGTAAAAGACACATGACAGTCCACTTGGAGTTTGCCAAAAGGCACCTAAAGGCTCTCAGACCAATAGAAACAAGATTGTCTGGTCTGATTAAACCAAGATTGAACTCTTTGGCCTGAATGCCAAGTGTCACATCTGGAGGAAACCTGGCACCATACCTATGGTGAAGCATGGTGGTGGCAGCATTATGCTGTAGGGATGTTTTTCCGCAGCAGGGACTAGGAGACTAGTCAGGATCGAGGCAAAGAGGAAATGAGTACAGAGAGATCGTTGATGAAAACCTGCTCCAGAGCTCTCAGGACCTCAGACTGGGGTGAAGGTTCACCTTCCAACACGACAACGACCCTAAGCACACAGCCAAGACAACACAGGAGTGGCTCCGGGACAAGTCTCTGCATGTCCTTGAGTGGCCCAGCCAGAGCTGGGACTTGAACCTGGATTCAACAGCTGTGCAGCGACGCTCCTAATCTAACCTGACTGAACTTGAGAGGATCTGCAGAGAAGAATGTCAGAAACTCACCAAATATAGATGTGCCAAGCATGTAGTGTCATACCCAAAAAGACTTGAGGCTGTAATCACTGCCAAATGTGCTTAAACAAAGTACAGAGTGTATGGTCTGAATACCTATGTAAATGTGATGTTTCAGGTTTTTTTATACATTTGATAAAATTTCTAAAAACCTGTTTTTGCTTTTTCATCATGTGATCCACATTTTGTAAGGTTACAGCCTTATTCTAAAATTGTATTGTGTGTAGATTGATGATGGAGGGCAAAAAAAACGATTTAATCCATTTTAGAATAAGGCTGTAAAAAAGTCAAGGGGTCTGACTACTTTCCGAAGGCACTGAATTTGCAATATCATCACTAAAATCCTTACATCTACATTTCCTGTGCGGATCAAATATACAGCTGGTTTTATAGAAGCAAAGCGTTTCCATGCCAGGGCCCTCCCCCCAACCGATCACAACAAAAAGTGAAAGTAAAACTGACTGCCATGAAAACACAGCGCAAGCCTGCTATCCTTGTGTCCCTCAATCTTTATTTATGTTAAGGATATTTTCTGTATATTAATGGATGTATTCATTGAAATCCGTTTTACTATGGAATATGATCTTCTCACTGCATTGAAGGTGAGTTTGCATGAAGATGTCCAAGGATATGATACAACTATTACTTAGGCCTTGGGGATTGCCAAAGCAATGTTTTCACAGAAGATTGGTCAACACATAGTTGTGTATTTCTGTTGTTCGTGTAAGAATGTAATACTAAATACACTCAAATGTGTGTATTGGTAATAAAGCATTTACTGACTTGCTCCATGGTTTCATATAATCTGTTACCCCCAATGCTATGTGAGAAAGTGGAAGTGAGGGACTGTAAAGAAAAATTAAATGCCCTTGACTCGTAGGCTTCTATGCTTTTTTTGAAACTCGTCCACCCATACCTTGAATTGCTGTACCACGTAAGCAGCATAGATTCAGTCCGGCTGTTTATAACTGATGAATTTTGATGGACCTCTGTTTTAGAATGTATAGATGTGTGTGTGGGGGGGTGTCTGTGCTTACGTACGTGTGTCCGTGCCTCTGTGCCTGTGTGTGTACAATTTGCAGATAAATGCGAATATCTTAAAATAACATTTGTATTTCTGTTCTTTAATGTCTCTTTGGTGTCAGAGTTTGTGTATATTCGAGCCCTAGGCAAATTGTCACTGGTAGGGTTTAAGTGAAATGTGTCGGGTGCCATTTTATACATTTCAAAAGAATTGATTACATCACTTCTTCTCTTTCTTTCCTTGTGACTTGTGATTGATACCACAACACGAGCTTTATTGGCACAAAAAAATGCATCACTTCACACTTCAAAAGTTTGATAAAAGACCACAAGATGTCGCCAAGAGTATACTGCAAAAACATTGATTGCCCTAAAACGGGTTCATGCAGGGACGAGGAAACTCTCGTTACTCTCACAGTTTATAACAATAAAGGTAAAAACTAATCTTTTAACCAGGTGTCATATGGTTTTTACTATGACAGTACTGTCAATGTGAAACAATGTGTGAGGTATTTGCATGATTGTGAAGAGTTTTGTCACTAAGCCTAAAGGTAGTTAGAAGTGACACGCTTGTCTTCAATGCACTGGTAGGCCTTTGTGCATGCAGGTCATTCTCTAGTATTAAACATGCTGAATCCCAAATAAAGGCCTATTGAATGTATCAAAGTTAGGGTGATGATCTCTCATGCTATTTTCATGACAGAGCCAGAACAGATGTGTTTTTTATAGTGTTTTGGATGTGGAATGCTGCCAAGCAAGATGTTTTCTCTCTCAATTGTATGACAGTGATAGTGATCAAGGAAATTGTGACCAACTTGGTCAGAAAACGCAATGCACGCAGACTTGTGAGCAGTGGTGGAAAAAGTATCAAATTGTCATACTTGAGTAAAAGTAAAGATACATTAATAGAAAATGACTCAAATAAAAGTGAAGTAAAACTGGAGTAAAAAAAAAAGACTTGAGTAGAAGTCTACAAGTATTGTGTTTTAAATATACTTAACAATCAAAAGTAAATGTAGTTGCTAAAATATACTTAACTATCAAAAGTAAAAGTACGAATAATTAAAAATTCCTTATGGAAAATATGTTGACTAAAAAGTACATCATTTTCTTTACGAATTCTAGTGAAGTAAAAAATGTCAAAAATCTCAATTGTAAAAAGTAAAGTACAAATACCCCCAAAAACTACTTATATAGTACTTTAAAGTATTTTTACTTAACTACTTTACACCACTGATTATGAGCCAGAATTCCAAATAATGCGATGCCTAGTACTGGTGTAATCCTGATGTCAACAAGTATTCACCTCAAACAATTAACCTACAGAAAACAAACTACAGTGCTTAAATGCCCATTAAGATTCACATTAAGGATCAAATCTTTCAAAAAAATCAGTTTTAATGCTGCTGATGCAGAGATAAGGGCATTTCTCTGGTACGTGTGTCAAGTCAGCCACCGGTATGTAGCCTAGTTCTTATGTAACCTGGTATTTGTCAATGTTGTGTATAGTGTAAATCGCAGTCATTGCAGTAATTATCTGACTTTGGTTTATTATATCAATTGGTGTGGTTGGTTCTAACGATGAACTTAGCCTTAAGATACTTTTGGCATCTCAATTTGTCCAGGCCCTGGACAATTTCAACATGTGTGCACAGGTAATGGATGTGGACCCATGACAGGGCCCATAGTTTCCTGTAAATGCTTCTCTCTTCTTCTCAGTGGTGACATTCCTCTTCTCAGTCACGACACTCCCTGGGCAGAGGCCCACACTGCAGCCCTAGGAAAAGTCACGTGATTTACAAGAAATCGGACCTGCAGCTCAGAGCAGCAGTCACAGCCTGCTACAGACAACAACAACTTTAGATGTCTGAGCTTGTCCACTGAGATTGTTTTATAGCAGCATCCTGTATGACGATTGTATTTTATTACCTCTCAGTTCAACCTTCGATTTATCAAGTCAGAGGGAGAGTGAAGAAAAGTTCAAGGTTGTAATTTGAATACCTTGTATGATATCTTGCTTATACAAAAATAGTTTATTTGTGGTTTTGTCTTTCACTGCTCCTACTGTAACTCTTCATTCTGGTTTCTGCACGTGATTCTGATGTTTCAACACTTAAGCATGTTAGACCAAAAAAAAAAGCTATAAAGATTGGTAAAAAAAAATGGCACTTCTGTAGCCAATTATCTTATTCATCCATTTTTTTTCATTCTTAAAAGTCTCTTGAAGCACATGTGCGCCCATCTAAGAAACCTAATTAAAAAAAAAAGATATTACGTATTTTGCATAGGCTGCATCTCAATCCATCGCATCCGCCTATGTCGCCCTTCCTTCTCTGTGGTGGAAGATGGCCGAGCGGCAGAGGTGTGTGTCAGACCATGAGACATCCTAAAAATGGGTCTTCTCACGAAAACGTCTACAGCGTTCGAACAGCCTAAAAACTATTATGACCACTCTATGGAAAGGGGAGACCCTCACGAACACGATTGTTTTTTCCCCTCATCAATCTATACTCAATAACCCATCATGACAAAGCAAAAACAGGTTTTTATACATTTTAGCAAATGTGTCAAATAAAAAACTGAAATATCACATTTACGTAAGTATTCAGACCCTTTACGCAGTACTTTGTTTAAGCACCTTTGGCAGTGATTACAGCCTTGAGTCTTCTCGTGTATGACACTACGAGCTTGGCACACCTGTAAGTGGGGAGTTTCTGCCATTATTCTCTGCAGATCCTCTCAAGCTCTGTCAGGTTGGATGGAGAGCGTCGCTGCACAGCTATTTTCCGGTCTCTCCAGAGATGTTCGATCTGGTTAAAGTCCGGACTCTGGCTGGGCCACTTAAGGACATTCAAAGACTTGTCCCGAAGCCACTCCTGTGTTGTCTTGACTGTGTGCTTAGGGTCATTGTCCTGTTGGAAGGTGAATCTTCAACCCAGTCTGAGGTCCTGAGCGCTCTGGCAGGTTTTCATCAAGGATCTCTCTGTACTTTGCTCCGTTTATTTTTTTTACGATCCTGACTAGTCTCCCAGTCCGTGCTGCAGAAAAACATCCCCACAGCATGATGCTCCCACCATCATGCTTTACCAAAGGGATGGCACCAGGTTTCCTCCAGACATGACTCTTGGCATTCAGGCCAAAGAGTTCAATCTTGGTTTAATCAGACCAGAGAATCTCGTTTATCAGTCTTTAAGGTGCCTTTGGCATCCTCCAAGTGGGCTGTCATGTGCCTTTTACTGAGGAGTGGCTTCCGTCTGGCCACTCTACCATAAAGGCCTGATTGGTGGAGTGCTGCAGAGATGGTTGTCCTTCTGGAATGTTCGCCTATCTCCACATCTCTGGAGCTCTGTCAGAGTGACCATCGGGTACTTGGTCAACTGCCTGACCAAGGCCCTTCTCCCCCGATTGCTCAGTTTGGACAGGCGGCCAGCTCTAGGAAGAGTCTTGGTGGTTCCAAACCTTTTCCATTTAAGAATGATGGAGGCCACTGTGTTCTTGGGGACCTTCAATGCTGCAGGCATTTTTTGATACCCTTCCCCAGATTTGTGCCTCAACACAATCCTGTCTCGGAGAGCTACAGACAATTCTTCGACCTCATGGCCTGTGGAATGTTGTCCCACTCCTCTTCTGTGAGAAGTCCCTGGATATTGGCGGGAACTGGATAACGCTGTCGTACATGGCAATCCAGAGCCACACAAACATGCTCAATGGGTGACATGTCTGGTGAGTATGTAGGCCATGTAAGAACTGGGACGTTTCTGCTTCCAGGAATTGTGTACAGATCCCTTGCGACATGGGGCTGTGCATTATCATGCTGAAACATGAGGGATGGTGGTGGATGAATGGCACGACAATGGGCCTCATGATCTCGTCACCCTATCTCTTTGCATTCAAATTGCCATCGATAAAATACTATTGTGTTCGTTGTCCATAGCTTATGCCTGCCCATATACCATAACTCCACCGCCACCATGGGGCACTCTGTTCACAACATTGACATCACCATACCGCTCGCCCACACAAATTCATACACACTGTCTCCCATCTGCCCGGTACAGTTGAAACCGGAATGGCCTTTTATTGTCCCCGGCACAAGGTGCACCTGTGTAACTATGCTATTTAATCAACTTTTTGATATGCAACACCTGTTAGGTGGATGGATTATCTTGTCAAATGAGAAATGCTGACTAACATGGATATAACCAAATTTGTGTAAAACATTTTCTGGGAAGGCGTTCCACTAGATGTTGGAACATTAGTGCGCAGACTTGTTTCAATTCAGCTGCAAGGACAGTAGTGAGGTCGGGCACTGGTGTTGGGCAATTAGGCCAGGCTCACAGTCGGCATTACAATTCATCCCAAAGGTATTTGATGGGTTGAGGTCAGGACTCTGTCAAGTCAAGTTCTTTCCCACCGATCTCGACAAACCATTTCTGTATGGACCTCACTTTGTGCATGGGGGCATTGTCATGCTAAAACAGGAAAGGGCCTGTTGCCACAAAGTTGGAAGCACAGAATCAAACCCCTTCACTGGAATTAAGGCGCCTAGCCCGAACCATGAAAAACAGTCCAGGCCATTATTCCTCCTCCACCAAACATTACAGTTGGCACTATGCCATCGGGCAGGTAGCGTTCTCCTGGCATCCACCAAAACCAGATTTGTCCATCGGACTGCCAAATGGTGAAGCGTGATTCATCACTCCAGAGAAAGTGTTTCCATTGCTCAGGAGTCCAATGCTGGCGAGCTTTACACCACACAAGCCGACACTTGGCATTGCGCATGGTGATCTTAACCTTGTGTGCGGCTGCTCAGCCACGGAAACTAATTTCATTAAGCTCCCGACAAACAGTTATTGTGCTGACGTTGCTTCCAGAGGCAGTTTGGAACTTGGTAGTGAGTGTTGCAACCGAGGACAGGCACTTTAGCACTCTGTGGTCCCATTCTGTGAGCTTGTGTGGCCTACCATTTCGCGCCAGAGCCGTTGTTTCTCCTAGACGTTTCCACGTCACAATAACAGCACTTAAAGTTCACCGGGGCAGCTCTAGCAGGGCAGAAATTTGACGAACTGACTTCTTGGAAAGGTGGCATCCTATGACGGTGCCATGTGGAAAGTCACTGAGCTCTTCAGTACAGGCCATTCTACTGCCAATGTTTGTCTATGGAGATTGCATGACTATGTGCTCGATTTTATACACCTGTCAGCAACGGGTGTGGCTGAAATAGCCGAATCCACAAATTTGAAGGGGTGTCCCCTTTTGGTCATTTAGTGTAGTGTAGTATAGCTAACCATGAGCTATCTAGCTAAATAACAATATTCCAACAGATGCAATGTACCTTGATTTATCTGTTGTTTGTTTTTTTATCAACCCACACCCTTCCACTACATGGTAGATGTCATGCCAGGCATTCCTGGTCTCTGTGTGTTTCGGAGAAGCTCTGGTATTTCTAGTAAATCAGCAGACAGACATAGGGAGGCTTAGAGCCTGAGTCACTCAGGGATCTCTTCCTCCTCAGCCATAGGGCCCTGGTCAAAAGTAGTGCCCTAAATAGGGTGCCAGTTGGGACGCACATACAACCGTGCCACATCAGATCAGTCAGATCATTCTGTTAGTCAGTATTCATACTTGTGTGTCGTGGGTGCATTGTTGTGTTGTAGTGCATTAGTACCCTGAGTCATCATTGGGAGGAGTAGCTGCCAGTGGGTAGGTGTGTGTGCCTGCCCGGAGAAGGGTTTCCAGAGAAGCCAAACAAAAGCATCAAAGTCAAGTCTAAAGACACAGTAAACACAGAAACTAAACCTGAAAATCAACCTACCCCAGCCGGGCTCTATTATGTTGTTTTGTTTGGCCCTTGTTGTGATTCCTTGCATTCATTTCAATCATTTTGCCTTGACACATCACATGTCATTAGTTTGACTATTCGTTTGAGCAGGTGCGTTTGAGCAGGTGCGTTTGAGGAGGGATTTAGTGGTAAAGGAAGGGATTTAAAGAGATGGGTTTAAAGTGGTGGTGATGGTGTTATGTTCAACAAGATCATGCAACATCTCATCGACAGTAATATCACCACCATGCCACAATGATTATGGCACTTCCGTTGCTACATGTCCATCCAATTTGATTATAGGCCATAGTGTAATAATTCACCTATAATAGCAGAGTTTGCATACACAGAACTGAGTTTAATAGGAACACATCTACATATGTTCAAAAGGCATGCATATCAGCTGAGTCTTGACTGTGACTCATAAATGCATTCCCCATTGCTGAGCATTGGTATTCAGAATCACTGCCCTAAATTCGTCCTAATGCTCTCTACTCTTCTTTATCTCTGCCCATTGACATCCTGTCATTCGGAAAAGCCTGTGGTTATTATCAATCCTGTTGGCTTTTTCACACTATCTGGTGCAAAGACAGGTGATAAAGCCAATGTGTGTTTGTCGAGTCTGCCTTTCCAGTAAAATTGACTTAATTTAAATGAAAGGCATTGGACATTGCCATATCCCCCTTCCTCCTCCTCGCTCTTTTCCCAGGTGAGCAGAAAAACGTACCATCTGGTTATCTCTGATCATCTCTGATGATCATCAAACATCTGAGTTGTTGTTTCCTTGGTAACCCTTGGCTTTGATTGAGCGAGAACAAATGATAATTCATCACTTTGAAATACAATTCAAAATCCCATTGTTGATATTGTTCAAATAACAACCTCACCCTCAGTTTTGTTCCCGTTCTGAGATTAGATATTTGCTCATTCAATTCAGAACCTGCACATACACACGTACACACACACACGAACACACTTCTCACCCTTTCTGTCGCTCGCTATGTTTGTTTTACCTGTGTCATTGAGAGTCTTCACCCTGATATCTTTGACCCCCCCCCCCCCCCCCCCCCCCCCCCCCCCAATAAGGACTATATGTTTTGTTTGTTAATGAGTGGCATGGATGGTTAATATTTCAGCTCTCACCCTTTCTGTCACATGCTTTGTGTGCTTGAGATGTGACAGTAGGAGTCAATATTACAGTACTAGACCTACTAAAACATTTACGTCAACACATTATGCTCTTACAGTCATAGATCATTTATATTCTCTCTGGGTAATGTGTGCAGAAGACCAGAGTTGCAGCGTAAACTCACCCCTGGGTGGAGAGTCAGTATGTACAGCCATGCTGGGTCATTAGGGCTGAAAGTTTTTGGAAATACCAAACAGACTTTTCTCTCCACGTGATAAGGGAAGTTACCCATGCTGCTGTGTTGTGGTGAGGTTGTGTTGCCCGTCTCATTTCACAACCGTCAAAACAACTCATGTTCAACTTCTGCTTGTTCAGAAGCAATAAATCATCACTTTAAAGTGGTAAAGTGTATGTCTTCAACAAAATATGAAGGTGTATACTTTTATTCCTGACAATACGTCTTCAGGTCGGGTACTGTAATTGTCAACTAAGATACTGTTTATCTGTACCTGATACTGCAGGTGAAACCGACTACCAGACTACCACTTTGCTGGATAGCATCTTAATGATAACAGTAAAATGATCTCATAATAGACATGACGAATAGCCCCTTTGGTTAATGAGAAATACAGTCACATAGGTTAGAGGGCTCTTTTTTTTGTCATGGAAATTCTGTTCTTATGGGACAGCCTGTGTATCAGTTAGACATTATATGTACACTACAGTGTGTGTGTGGATTGGAAAGCACCTCTGTTTTTCATCTGTCACATGGTTTTGGTACACTCCCTCCTTTCCTCCCTCCCTCTCTTTGTGTGTTTGTGGTTACGTATGAGCTACTGTGACAGAGCTTACTAGTTCTTTGCATGGGCAGGATGGATCATGGATGAAGTCTATTGTAATACACATGCTTGAAATAAAAAAATGAAGCCGTGTAAAGGTTATGTATACAGATGATAATTAAGTGATAATGCCATAGAAGCCGGTGTTTGGAGCATATTGTTCACATTTTCATTTTCAGAGTACTAACTCAACGGACTCTATGAAAGCTTACGCCAAGTTTATTCTTCCCAGAGGGCCTATACAGCTGCATCAGACAAAGTTTCACCTGTGGTAGTATACATTCCCCACTTTGGATGGAGTCTCCTCCTTATCACTAAACATTGCATTTTAATTGCTAGGCAGGGGGCTGAGTGATACGGGACTTAAACGGTTCCTCCCCTTTTTCTTAATTGAACCTTTATTTAACGAGGCCAGTCAGTTAATAACACATTCTTATTTACAATGGCAGCCAGGGAACAGTGGGTTAACTGCCTTGTTTATGGGCAGAACGACCTTGTCAGCTCGGTGATTTGATCTATCTACCTTTTGATTACTGGCCCAATGCCCTAAACACGAGGCTACCTGCCGGCCCTTATCAGTACTGCCACACGTGACCGTTTTCCCTGCACTCAGCCCCTCCCCAGCTTCCTTATGGCACCCCTCATGTCTCTTTAAAAACAAATGATTCATAATAGTTCAAGCTCAGAAACCAAACCTATCAATATACAATATTGGCACGGGTGTTGTTAAGCCCTAAACGAAGTTGAGGGCTGGCAAACCGTGCCAACATATCCTCCAAACATAGGCTTCGAGAGTCGGAGAGACAGACAACAAGGTTTATACAAATCTCTGCTGTTGGCAGCTAAATGTTAGTCTAAAAGAAATGTCAGATAATGTCCAGATGCTTTTTATAGTCGAGATCAAGTTTATAAATTGCTTGGCTGGGCTGATGAGACAGTGGATTGCGCAGTCAAATAGAACAGAGTACAGTGCCTTGCGAAAGTATTCGGACCCCTTGAACTTTGCGACCTTTTGCCACATTTCAGGCTTCAAACATAAAGATATAAAACTGTATTTTTTTTGTGAAGAATCAACAACAAGTGGGACACAATCATGAAGTGGAACGACATTTATTGGATATTTCAAACTTTTTTAACAAATCAAAAACTGAGAAATTGGGCGTGCAAAATGATTCAGCCCTCTTAAGTTAATACTTTGTAGCGCCACCTTTTGCTGCGATTACAGCTGTAAGTCGCTTGGGGTATGTCTCTATCAGTTTTGCACATCGAGAGACTGACATTTTTTCCCATTCCTCCTTGCAAAACAGCTCGAGCTCAGTGAGGTTGGATGGAGAGCATTTGTGAACAGCAGTTTTCAGTTCTTTCCACAGATTCTCGATTGGATTCAGGTCTGGACTTTGACTTGGCCATTCTAACACCTGGATATGTTATTTTTGAACCATTCCATTGTAGATTTTGCTTTATGTTTTGGATCATTGTCTTGTTGGAAGACAAATCTCCGTCCCAGTCTCAGGTCTTTTGCAGACTCCATCAGGTTTTCATCCAGAATGGTCCTGTATTTGGCTCCATCCATCTTTCCATCAATTTTAACCATCTTCCCTGTCCCTGCTGAAGAAAAGCAGGCCCAAACCATGATGCTGCCACCACCATGTTTGACAGTGGGGATGGTGTGTTCAGCTGTGTTGCTTTTACGCCAAACATAACGTTTTGCATTGTTGCCAAAAAGTTCAATTTTGGTTTCATCTGACCAGAGCACCTTCTTCCACATGTTTGGTGTGTCTCCCAGGTGGCTTGTGGCAAACTTTAAACTACACTTTTTATGGATATCTTTAAGAAATGGCTTTCTTCTTGCCACTCTTCCATAAAGGCCAGATTTGTGCAATATACGACTGATTGTTGTCCAACGGACAGTCTCCCACCTCAGCTGTAGATCTCTTCAGTTCATCCAGAGTGATCATGGGCCTCTTGGCTGCATCTCTGATCAGTCTTCTCCTTGTATGAGCTGAAAGTTTAGAGGGACGGCCAGGTCTTGGTAGATTTGCAGTGGTCTGATACTCCTTCCATTTCAATATTATCGCTTGCACAGTGCTCCTTGGGATTTTTAAAGCTTGGGAAATCTTTTTGTATCCAAATCCGGCTTTAAACTTCTTCACAACAGTATCTCGGACCTGCCTGGTGTGTTCCTTGTTCTTCATGATGCTCTCTGCGCTTTTAACGGACCTCTGAGACTATCACAGTGCAGGTGCATTTATACAGAGACTTGATTACACACAGGTGGATTGTATTTATCATCATTAGTCATTTAGGTCAACATTGGATCCTTCAGAGATCCTCACTGAACTTCTGGAGAGAGTTTGCTGCACTGTAAGTAAAGGGGCTGAATAATTTTGCACGCACAATTTTTCAGTTTTTGATTTGTTAAAAAAGTTTGAAATATCCAATAAATGTCGTTCCACTTCATGATTGTGTCCCACTTGTTGTTGATTCTTCACAAAAAAATACAGTTTTATATCTTTATGTTTGAAGCCTGAAATGTGGCAAAAGGTTGCAAAGTTCAAGGGGGCCGAATACTTTCGCAAGGCACTGTAAATAGGCATTATAATGTCATAGATTTAGCCAGTGGCAACTTGTCAATTAGACACCAGCTGGAATGCGGTTTTAACCAATCAGCATTCAAGATTCGACCCAGCCGTTGTATAATGTCTAACAATCCAAAATGCAATGTTGTCTTGTAAAATCAAAGGGATACATACTTCCTCCTTGCTTTGCCATGGCTATATTGGAGATGCCCATCCTAAACTGCATACACTGGTTTCCATACCAATTTACTAATGCTGAGGGGTTCCTTATTTTTATATCTTTCCATGCAGAAAAAAAGTCTACAAGCTGAAACAAACTGTGTGGGAGACTTGTCCTCAAGGGAAAACTGAACCATAGGAATGCATCTCCCTCTCAAAGACAGTGGTGGAGTTGTGATTTTTCCGACATGAATCAGCTAAGCCACATGAACATTTAGAAACTAAGACCCAACTTATTGAGAAGCAGCTGAACATGCATGGAGCTTGAAGCCATATAATAAACTCAAATGACCAGGAAAAACTCAGGGCCCCATTTATAAGTATAAGTCAGGTCAAATTATGACGTTATGAAGGGAAACCGTATGGACTGTGAAAAAAACTGTAAAAGTATAGTTTCGACACCAACTCCACTGCATGTTTGGACAGCCGTTTTAACAAAAATGCCTAGAATTTGATATCAATATTTCCCATAGGATTCAATGGAGAAACCAATTTTTGAAATTGCTAATTTAATGATTGAAAACAATACTGTGATCCTGTCTATGTAAAGCTGCTTTAACATACCGTGCATTCAGAAAGTATTCAGATCCCTTGACCTTTTTCCACATTTTGTTATGTTGCAGCCTTATTCTAAAATGGATTCAATTAAACATGTTCCTCATTATTGTACACACAATACCCCATAATGACAAAGTGAAAACAGGTTTTTAGAAATACCCTTTGCTATGAGACTCGAAATTGAGCTCAGCTGCATCCTGTTTCCATTGATCATCCATCCATTGATGTTTCTAGAACTTGATTGGACTCCACCTGTGATAAATTCAATTGGTTGGGTATTATTTGGAAAGGCACACACCTGTCTATATAAGGTCCCACAGTTGACAAGTGCATGTCAGAGCAAAAACTAATGCATGAGGTCGAAGAATTTGTCCATAGAGCTCTGCGACAGGATGGCGTCAAGGCACAGATTTGGGGAAGGGTACCAAAACATTTCTGCAGCCTTGAAGGTCCCCAAGAACACAGTTGCCTTCATCATTCTTAAATGGAAGCAGTTTGGAACCACCAAGACACTTCCTAGAGCTGGCCGCCCGGCCAAACTGAGCAATCGGGGGAGAAGGGCCTTGGTCAGGGATGGTCAGGGATCACTCTGACAGAGCTCCAGAGTTCCTCTGTGGAGATGGGAGAACATTCCAGAAGGACAACCATCTCTGCAGCACTCCACCAATCAGGCCTTTATGGTAGAGTGGCCAGGCTGAAGCCACTTCTCAGTAAAATACAGATGACAGCCTGTGAGAAAACAAGATTCTCTGGTCTAATGAAACCAAGATTGAACTCTTTGGCATGAATGCCAAGCATCATGTCTGGAGGAAACCTAGCACCATGCTTTGGTATGTTTTTCAGCTGCAGGGACTGGGAGACTAGTCAGGTTTGAGGCAAAGATGAATGGAGCAAAGTACAGAGATACCCTTAATGAAAACCTGCTCCAGAGTGCTCAGGATGCCAGACTGAGGTGAAGGTTCACCTTCCAACAGGACAATGACCCTAAGCACACAGCCAAGACAACGCAGGAGTGGCTTCGGGAAAAGTCTTTGAATATCCTTGTGGCCCAGCCAGACACCCGGAATTGAACCCGATCGAACATCTCTAGAGAGACTTGAAGATAGATCTGCGGCAACGCTCCTAATCCAACCTGACAGAGCTTGAGAGGATTTGCAGAGAAGAATTAGAGAAACTCCCCAAATACAGGTTTGCCAAGCTTGTTGCCTCATACCCAAGAAGACTCAAGGCTGTAAATGCTGCCAAATGTGCTTCAACAAGTACTGAGTAAAGGGTCTGAATACTTATGTAAATGTAATATTTAAGTTTTTTATTTTTTATATACATTAGCAAATAATTCTAAAAAAATATTTTTTATTTTACATCATGGGGTATTGTGTGTAGATTGATGAGGGGAAAAAACAATTTAACATTTTAGAATAAGGCTTTAACGTAACAAATTGTAGATTAAGTCAAGGGATCTGAATACTTTCCGAATGCACTGTATATAATTACTGTACTGGTACTCCCTGTATATAACCATGTTATTTTCTACTCCTTGTTTTATTCTTGTGTCACTATTTCATTTATTTTGATTATTTGGGACCTTATCTTTAGCTCTGCATTGTTGGAAAAGGACCGGTAAGTAAGCATTGCACTGTTAGTCTACATCTGTTGTCCAGGAAGCATGTGAGAAATAACAGTTGATTTGATTTGATGTATGGATAAGGCTCCTGTTGCCGTGCTAACAGTTGCCTGGAGAAAGTGTGGTGATTTCTCTGTACCAATTCCATCCTTGTCAAGTATTCTGGACAGGTCACTAGATATGAGGAAAATATCTCAAACTCCATTAGCATTATTGCACAAGTATTTGAATAAAAAATGAAATGTTTAAACAACTATACTCTATATCTAAATATTATTATGATTCTGTATTTCTAGACTAGCTCAAATTCAGCACAGTTCTTTCAGCTCCAGTTTTAGAATGTAGAACAAGATGGTTCAATACAGTCGTGGCCAAAAGTTTTGAGAATGACACAAATATTAATTTTCACAAAGTCTGCTGCGTCAGTTTGTATGATGGCAATTTGCATATACTTCAGAATGTTATGAAGAGTGATCAGATGAATTGCAATTAATTGCAAAGTCCCTTTTTGCCATGCAAATGAACTGAATCCCCCAAAAACATTTCCACTGCATTTCAGCACTGCCACAAAAGTACCAGCTGATTCTCTCGTTAACACAGGTGTGAGTGTTGACGAGGACAAGGCTGGAGATCACTTTGTCATGCTGATTGAGTTCGAATAACAGACTGGAAGCTTCAAAAGGAGGATGGTGCTTGGAATCATTGTTCTTCCTCTGTCAACATGGTTACTTGCAAGGAAACACGTGCGTGCCGTCATCATTGCTTTCCACAAAAAGGGCTTCACAGGCAAGGATATTGCTGCCAATAAGATTGCACCTAAATCAGCCATTTATCGGATCATCAAGAACTTCAAGGAGAGCGGTTGCTTCTCAGCCAAGGGAGTGGGCTCACTCACAATTTTACTTAATACCACAGCCATGAATAAAGAATGGTACCAACCTCCGAGAGAAATTTCTCCCAACCATCCAGGAACAGTTTGGTGATGAACAATTCCTTTTCCAGCATGATGGAGCACCTTGCCAGCATGATGGAGCACCTTGCCATAAGGCAAAAGTGATAACTAAGAGGCTCGGGGAAGAAAAAAACATTGATATTTTGGGTCCATGACCAGGAAACTCCCCAAACCTTAATCCCATTGAGAAATTGTGGTCAATCCATAAGAGGCGGGTGGACAAACAAAACCCCACAAATTCTGACCAACTCCAAGCATTGATTATGCAAGAATGGCCAGCCATCAGTCAGGATGTGGCCCAGAAGTTAATTGACAGCATGCTAAGGCAGATTGCAACGGTCTTGAAAAAGAAGGGTCAACACTGCAAATATTGACTCCTTGCATCAACTTCATGTAATTGTCAATAAACACTTATGAAATGCTTATAATTATATGCTTATAATTATACTTCAGTATTCCATAGTAACATCTGACAAAAATATCTAAAGACACTGAAGCAGCAAACTTTGTGGATATTAATATTTGTGTCATTCACAAAACTTTTGGCCACGACTGTATAATACAATGGACAATAAAATGTATACCTTGTATTAAGTACACTGCGATGATTTGTCAAACTACCGAAATAAGAAATGAGAACAATTATAAAACATGGATTGTCTCCACCCACCTGTTTATCTGCCTTGACTCTGAACCCACCTGCCTGACATACTGCCTGCCCTGACCTCGAACCTGCCTGCCACTCTGTACCTACTGGACTCTGACCTTGTTATGATCTTTTGCCTGTCCACGACCATTCTCTTGCCTGCCCCTTGGATTATAATAAATATCAGAGACTCTAACCATCTGCCTCCCGTGTCTGCCTCTGGGTCTCGCCCTGTGCCCTTATAGCTTCTGTGGAAAGCAGTTGCAAAAGTAGTTTGACCCGTTTCCGAGAAACGTTTACAAACCTGACATGAAAAAATGTGCATCGGTATTCAACAGTGTTTTATATGCTTGAGTCTGAGAAAGTAATTCCTCTCTAATTTATATAGTAGTGTAGTTTACAACAGCTGGGAATAATCATGTGATTTACACACAATGCTGTGTTAAATCCCCTTCACCATTAAAAAAAAAAACGTTTATGCTCTGTTAAAAGCCTTGCCACTTTGAAGAATGGCAATAAGACTCCCTTCAAAACCAATCTGTTTCCAATAAAGTGTTATTCTACAATTATTACATTGTAATTTACAATGTTACTATAGACTTGCATCACAGGCTGTTGCCTGTTGTGCAGTGATGCATTGGACACCGTCAGCTCCCCATGTCTTAGATAGCTAACTCATCCGGTTATATAGGCTGTTCTCCCCTCATCAAAACCTCTCTAAAAGTATGTCATGTCAGATAGAAATATTTTTAGATATTAAGTATAGTATACAATATATTAACTATACAGTATACACACAACTCACAATAGGTTGGCATTTCATTTAATTTGTACAAACAAAAAAAACAATGATATAAAATATATATATACAAATATACACAAAATGACATCTTTAACACCTTTCACCAAATGAACAGACATTTTCTCAAAATAGTTCGTTATGAATGATTATCGTCCGGGAATATAGTGCTGTATACCATATAGTGTGTACATAACGGAACATTTTGTCACAGTGAAACAGAAAAACCTGATGTTGCTCATCCAAGCGGAGAGTTGATGTGATGTTTTGGCAACGGGCTAGCTGCCATCATATCAACTGTGGATCTTGTAAATGAGCTATTCATACTGAGTACAATACAGCTATGAGCACGATTTTAACAAAGAGTGGAAACACAGTAGAGAGTACCAGACATACTTCCTTTCAAAAATGCTACCAAAGGTTTTAGAGATCCTCCAACTGTCACAGAGCAGCATTCGTCAAATGCCAAAGATGGTGTAGCTTGAGGTCATGACTTCAAGAAAAAGTCGGGAATGAAGTCTTTTGGTTCTGTTCAGGGTCTGAGAGAGCGGGCCTCAGAGTGGGCATGTGATCTGTTGGGGATAACTGGATGTGTTGTTGTTCAGTGACCAGTAGTCGGTGTAAGGGTGGATGTCGTCAATGATCGGTAGTCCTGAGATGAGTTCTGTGTACAGCCGCAGCTCTATTTCCGCCCCTGTCAGACGAACAAAACAAAGGAGGTCAGTAATGCAAGAGAATCACAGCTGAAAGATGGCACAGACTTCGTCTTATGTTTTGCAATATTGACAGCGGCCTTGTTAGATGATTTTGGATGCAATGGTAAAAACTGAAGCTTAGGCTCTGGTCAAATCATTCACTTCTATGTCTGCCATCTATTTACCATATATGCATTATCATGTTTCACACCTTATGCACATGAGAAGGAAATATTATTGATTGAAGCACTGTCCTCAATCGTCTCAGTGTTTTACATGTGACAGATTTGTTTAACAAATATGTTTACAATGGCCTACAGAATCCAGAGTTTTCCTATTCATTTTCCTTGTTTGTAGTCTTTCATTTTGACTAACAAATGTTTTACAAAGACAATGCATGGAGACAGGACGAAATCCTGCCGTTGAATACTACAGTATAATTAACAGCCTGATTCCATCTAGCATAATTTATTTACCTGAGTTATCACTCCATTGGCTCTCTGGACTGTGGTAAGACTCTGCAGTGTCGAAGGACTCTGAGGTGTCTACTTCATTGCTCAGGAACCCCTTGTCGTTTACACTGCCTTGCTCCCAAAGCTGTGTCATCTAAATGGGCAAAACACAGGTGATGAGCCTGGTTGAATTTTTGCTAGGTTTAACTGTGTTAGAATTTCTAGTATTCAATACAGAATATCTGGCAAACATGGATTATTCCTGATAATTAAAAAAGCACACTGAACTTGTAGTGGTAGAGACAAACTTACCTCAATAAGGGTTTCTTGGTGACTGTCTTCATAGTCTGTAAAGTTGAAGAAGGGCAATTGGCATGAGCATTGTGCAAACCTCAATTACATTCGCAGCCCACACTCAAACACAAAGAGTTTAGTCAAACCCAAATATCTAGCAAGGTTAATCTTACCTGTGGGGTGGTCTGGTGACACTTGGAAAGATGTGTAGAAGTTGTTGGTGCTGTCTGGGCCTATTTCCACACTGGTGGAACACTCTGGGGCAAATGTGAAATCATCTAGGTTGTCTGTGCTGTCTACTATGCTTTCCTGTGTCATACTGTCCTCCTGCGGGTGTGTGTTGGTATTGAGGTCCTCGGGGCAAATGGTTTCGCTGTACGACATTCCCTCTGTCTTGATCTGTGACCCCTAGAAGAGACAATAGCAAAACATGAAGTAAGATTATAATGTTCATCTCTGTTGACACTGGCTTGGATACAGCCAGCCGAAATAGACATGCACAGGTCTTTATATAGCAGAGGGAATACATTACTACAATGATGATAGGGATTCTAAAGTGGGTTGAAGGGGTTCTGAAGTGGGTTGAAGGGATTCTAAAGCGGGTTGAAGGGATTCTAAAGTGGGTTGAAGGGATTTTAAAGTGGGTTGTAGGGATTCTAAAGTGGGTTGTAGGGATTCTAAAGTGGGTTGAAGGGATTCTAAAGCGGGTTGAAGGGATTCTAAAGCGGGTTGAAGGGATTCTAAAGTGGGTTGAAGGGATTCTAAAGTGGGTTGTAGGGATTCTAAAGTGGGTTGAAGGGATTCTAAAGCGGGTTGCAGTTAAAAAAGGAATATAACCTTACCTTGTTATTTTTCTTTACAGTGTTTGCTTTTGACCTCTTGTTATTTGGCTTGGAGTGGACGTTCTTCATCTTGTAGACACGCACCGCTCCACTCCCTCTGTTGATGCTTTTGTCTTTCACTTCCTCTATGTCAGGAAGGGAGTTCATTGCACAGCGGAAATTAGCCTTCCATGTCTTAGGGTCCGGTTTAGTCTCGCCTTGTATGAATTTCCCTGCATCCACAGACAAGTGACATCATTGTTATTACGATGCAGTAAGTATATTGAAAAACCTTACGGTGCTGAAGTGCATATTGCGCAGAGCATATGATGCATCTTCGGTAAAATTAAATGTTATTATGAGAGGGGCTATAGTAGGTAGTCTAGGTATGTGTTATTTGCTCACCTGTGTGCATGGCCCATTGCTTGAACAGACATGCGTCCTTGTTCAAGTCCCATCCATGACGTGCAGCATGCTTCCATGGGATGGAGAAAATCTTATTGTCCTGGACAAAAACCACAAAGCAATGGGTTTCAAATGAGAGCCTCCTATCTCTCACCTCAGCTTCTCCTCTACATGCTTGGTTTTGAGTAGTCCTTCTCATGGGTAATAGTGCTTAATATGCTTGGAGCTGTCAATGTCTGGACTAAGTTCTCTTCTTACAATGAGTGTCCGCCACTGCAATGTTTCAGGGAGTATTTGTTTCCTTTGTACATACAAATGCATTAGATGAGTCTGATGAGTCTTACCTTGTCCACCCACACCAATCCACTGATGGTGTTGGACTCAATCTTTTCCTCCAACCAAGGTCTCATTCTCATCCTAGACACAGGCATGGTTCCTGGGAGAGGAAGGAGAATAGATTAGCTCAGTTTTAGCCACATGGAATGTGAGGTAGATGTGCACGCATGTTACTCAGGCCCTCCCACTGCCCTTCTCAGTTAGTGCAGATGTTTAGTCCAGTGAAGCTCATGACCTAGCCTTGGCAGACTATAGTCTGAGATTAATGTGCATTCCCAGTAAACACTCCTATCCCACTTGGACCAGCTCATACATAAAGCATCCTCCATTCAGGCTGCAAAGGCATAATTTATTTCCGTAGCTATCATTAATGGCGAGCTGCCAGAAAATATGTGTACTGTCTTAATAAAACACAATTTTCCATTAACATTTCGTGCTTTCGAACAATTTAGGACGTTGAACAACGCGTTCAGCGAACGGTGTACAACATCCTAAATTGCCCGAAATTACGAAAAATGGTGGTGGCAATTTGTGTTTTATTAAGACAGTACACATATTTTTCGGGGGTTCGCCATTAAAGATAGTTAAGGAGGGTAATTGTGCCTTTACAGTCTGAATGGAGGATGCTTTAAGTGCGAGCCGGTCCAGGAGAAGCACGAGTGTAGTATCGGGAATGCACATCAATTCTAGACGATATGCAGCTCTAGCGCCCACTATCGGATGCCTAGTCTCGTCATGACCAGGAAGTGTGATGTAGCCATGACCATTGTCAACGACTGTCAAATTACTGGACTATCCAAATCAGTGAAAGAAAGCAGTACTAGTATTTCTGTCATGTGCATTTAATAGGACTACATTGAACGTCTTTAAAAGTATTTTTCGTTGTCTTATTCAAGCAGATAAAGAGTTTGGTTATATCTAGTGAATCCCAGGTTAAATGGAGCAGGTTCTTTAGAAGTGCTTAAAAAGAACACGATGGACATATTCAACAAATAACATGCACACTCTGATCGTGCACTGAGCAAGCGAACGGATTTAAACCAATGCATTACAGTGCCTAGATACGTTACAAACAGTGTTACACCTAGACCTACTAAAACGTGCAATTATTTATATTTTAACTAGAACTCTTGAAAAGTCATAATATACTACTGCAATTTTGTATTAGCTACTTGCATTACTTCGGCTAGGTTAATTCACCAACAGGTTGACCGTACCGCCACAACCCTTTGCTTCAAGGCGCGTTCGTGTCAGTGTAATATTATCTGTCAAAATATGTGGACTATGCCCAGTGACAAGATGCACGCTGCTGCACACACGTAAAAACAAATGCGAGTCCCTATTTTTTTTTAAATGCCTACAGGCCTACTATAAATACAAACTATATTGTCTATAAATATGTACAAAGAGAGCTATGAGCACAGTTTATATGTGGCCTAGTAGTGGATGCAATAAGAAAAGAAAATCACTTACAGCTGCAATATGATTTCGCTTAATCCGATTGATTAGAAATATAGCCTAAAAGCAGGTATTCTCTTTTGCAAAGATGGAGCGAGAAGTTGTTCCTCTGTTATTCCTTGTAATATCCACTCTGGTCTTCATTGACAGTGTGTACACTCTGCTGAAGGAACAATGGTTTTTATACAGAGATGCTGGGACTTCCCCACTTAGTAGCATGCATACAGTTTTGGCAGCAGTCCGCATCTGCGCCGAATGTCACAACAAGGACGGCGCGCTCAAACTACAGGCAACCTGATTTCCGAGAAATCATGCCGTTGTGAGCGAAGCTATGATAGTCATGATAAGGCGTGAACAGACCCAATAAAGTAGCTATGCATGTTGATCGTAGCAGTATAACGAAGTATAATTTACAATATCTAGGCTTTTTATTTCTTATTGTTTTTTAGTGAAAATTTTAAATTCTGCATGACTATTGATAGTTTATTAATTTAACTTGTGTTTATAGAATATATAGAGATGATGCATAGTAAACAGGCTATCTTATCAGTTAAGTAATCCTCCCACACGTATTCCTATAATTTAATTTAATTATATTAGAGAAAACGATTCCATTATTTAATTGCATAACTATGCCAAATACAACCACTGGGTTGTATTTCTATTCTATTATTGGTGCAATTATGTCCCGCCAAGCATCAAAAGCCCAGGCATAGGCAAGCCCTTTTAAATAAATCGCAATCGAACTGAGAAGGCGCGCTTTTCCGGGAAATGGTGTAGGTATTAAAAGCACCGACAGGGGAAGTGTTGACTTGTTCAGTTGGTACAGGGTGCCACAGACTCCAGTCAGACTTCATGTAAATCATTGCTGACACGAGCTGCTTGTTTACAAAAGAAAGCACTTATACCAATTGCCAACTGCTACAAAGTTAAGCAATCATGTTATGTATTACTATTCAAGAATCGCCAATGTTCGAATGTTAACAGCATGAAACTGCCATGCACTTTATTATAAGGACTTGGAGTGATCTGCTTTAATCTCAATTGTCTCATATTGCATAAATACAGAAACGCGTATTTAACAGTGTTCTGATTTACAGTGCAGAGGTTAATCCGCCAGGAAACCCTTCGTCAAGCAGGAACACGTCACCCGTCTTTTCCATAAAATGACTGTTGTGTTTGAGCTCGGAGCGCGCGGGGGAGTTGTGTAATACAGTGTGTGGGTGTGTCTCAGTCCAATGAGGAAAAGCAGGGTATTTTCCTGCTGCGGAGTTTTTGCTCCGTTCAAAAAGCCCAGGGTTTTCCCAATAGAAAAAAAGGATATCTCTCTTTTAATGGTGGTCAATATTATTTGTCCTTTATACAAATAATTTGGATTACCACCAACCCAATGTGTGTATAATTAACTATTTGGTATATCTTATCCAGGAGGCTTCTCACATGCAATGGGTAGCCTAGTACTTCAATACGTTTTACATGGTTGCTAAATCCCAACCTGGATGCTTTGTAAGACATCCCTTGCATTTGTATAGTGCTTTCATTTCACTACTTCTCAAATTGCAACTCACCACAAATCTGTCTGAAGAGGAAATATAGACAGCAAACTTCTTCACGTCTTTAATTGAACACCTCTGGTTCCTTCAGCCATTCCAATGGGGGAAATTAATGGAGAAAGAGTAGGGTTTGGTAATAAACACCGAATGTATGGTCTGAGGTCAACACAGACTTATATTTTAGATTTTTTGTTCTATGAAATAACATCAGTCAGTTAACATGACCTTTATGAATTATGAAGCTTTTTTTGTTCTTTGTGTGCTTATTTTGATTACTTAAAAATGCTTCAAAATGTTTTTTTTTTTTTTAAAGTGACTGACTTTTAAATCAGTCACAGAATATGTATCAGAAATCTACACTGACGCCCCTGGGTCTTTATAAACCAAAAACTCACATGACATGTCTGAACAGATCAGATGTATAATATAATAAATGTCTGAATCTTAAACTGATGAGGAAAAAGTAGCCTCCATGCCATGCTTTGGAGATGAAGGAACTGAGAATAATAAATAGTCTGTTTGCAAGGAGAAATTCCCTCAAATGGGCATCTAAAGCTCTTCCTACAGAGGTCATACTACTAGAGTGAGTACATATACTGTATTGTCCCTGTCTGTCCTGCCTGTCTGTCTGTCTTCAGTGGAGAACAAAAAAAAAGAAGTAATATCTACCCTGCTCCAGAGATTTCCACCCTGACACCATCCAGAGGATAAATGCCAGCCTGTCTCAGACTGTGTGATGTGCCCAAATCTACACCTGGCCCACCATCCCATCTTCAGCCTGAACTGTCTTTAAAACAATGTATACCTGTGCAAAGAGGTAGTCCCCACCTTAAACGATGTTGCTGGTTAGTTTTGGTTAGCCTCCCTACTCCCATCACCAGGACATGCCTGGGACACTCCTGCACACTATGGCAGACCCAACCATGCAACAAGAGCTACACCAAGGTCTCCTGGGCACACCCAGAATGGAGCATTGGCAGCCACTCTGATCCCCTGCAGCAGATCCACTCATTTGGCAGGTGCTTCATCAGGGTGGACTGAAATCTGCCAACACTGCTCTCCCAGTTCCCGCTCTAGCCACTGCATCCAGCGACTTGAGGGAGGTCTGTAAAGTGTTCAGTCTGCTCTGCTCTCATGTGGTTGACCAGGGACCTTGGCAAAGTCCCAGTTCACTCAACAAATAGCTGCAGATAACCCTATGCCTGTTAGCTCTTATGGGAACTGAGCTGGGGGCTTAGGCTAATGCACCTAAATGCGCAAACTATTGTTTCAAAAAATATATATAATAATAATCAAATTTATTTATATAGCCCTTCGTACATCAGCTGATATCTCAAAGTGCTGTACAGAAGCCGAGCCTAAAACCCCAAACAGCAAGCAATGCAGGTGTAGAAGCATTTCAAAATGGACACAATTGATGTTTGGGTACAGGACTCGTGTCCTGACATTCTGGTTCTTTCAGAAACATGGTTAAAATGTTATGTATCTGATAAAGACGTTGAAGTAAATTATTATAATGTATTTAGATGTGACAGATTACAGAAAGGGGGTGTAGTGGCCGTATGCAGTACCAGTCAAACGTTTTGACACACCTCCTCATTCAAGGGTTTTCTTTATTTTTACTCTTTTCTACATTGTATAATATTAGTGAAGACATGAAAACTATGAAATAACACAAAAGTGTTAAACAAATCAACACATTTTTTATTCTTCAAAGTAGCCACCTTTTGCCTTGATGACAGCTTTGCACACTCTTGGCATTCTCTCAACCAGCTTCATCTGGAATGCTTTTCCAGCAGTCTTGAAGGAGCTCCCACATATGCTGAGCATTTGCTGGCTGCTTTTTCTTCACTCTGCGGTCATAGCATCCCAAAAAATCTCAATTGGGTTGAAGTGGGGTGATTGTGGAGGCCAGGTCATCTGATGCAGCACTCCATCACTCTCCTTGGTCAAATAGCCCTTACACAGCCTGGAGGTGTGTTTTGGGTCATTGTCCTGTTGAAAAACAAATGATAGTCCCACTTAGCTCAAACCAGATGGGATGGCGTATCACTGCAGAATGCTGTGGTAAATAGGGCTATTTTCTGTATACATTACAACCCCTACCTTGTTAAAACACAACTGATTGGTTCAAACACATTTAAGAAGGAAAGACATTCCACAAAATAACTTTTAACAAGTCACAGCTGTTAATTGAAATGCATTCAAAAGTGACTACCTCATGAAGCTGGTTGAGAGAATGCCATGAGTGTGCAAATCTGTCATCAAGCCAAAGAATGGCTACTTTGAAGAATCTCAAGTATATATCGGTTTGTTTAACACTTGTTTGGTTACTACATGATTCCTTATGTGTTATTTCATAGTTTTGATGTCTTCACTATTATTCTACAATGTAGAAAATATAAAAATTAAGAAAATCCCTTGAATGAGTAGGTGTTTCCAAACTTTTGACGGCATCCACATCTTTGCATTTTTGAGTACCCAATAAATGTTAGCTCTTGGTTGTAAATGTGTCCATAAACCAGAATACACATTTATTTATTGCTGGGATTTACCTACCCCCTGCTGCCATGATGGATGTTATTGGTGCTATTTCCAAGTGTTTAACACATTTTCTGTCCTCGGAGTTGGTCATTTTAGGGGATTTGAATCTGGATTGGCTATCATTGGCCTCAAATCAATTTAAGAGTATATGCATTGATTTTAAGACAGAGGTGTGTGGTCGGGTCAGAATCAAGCAGGTGGTCTTGAGAAGAGCCAACCCAGGCTCTCTTCCAGGTATGACGACAGCGGCGGACAAACATCTGGGCCGAGGGTTTGCTTACCTTAAAACTGACAGGTCTGTGAGAGCCGGAATTCTTGCTGGTTGGTAGGTGATCAAATACTTATGTTATGCAATCAAATGCAAATTAATTACTTAAAAATCATACAATGTGATTTTCAGGATTTTTGCTTTAGATTCCGTCTCTCACAGTTGAAGTGTACCTATGATAAAAATGACAGACCTCTACATGCTTTGTAAGTAGGAAAACCTGCAAAATCAGCAGTGTATCAAATACTTGTTCTCCCCACTGTATATCTCTGACTCTGCTGGTGATCCTTCTAAATTTTGAAAAACAGAAAATGCACTGAAGTGTGCAAATTCCTCTTCTTCTCTGCCTTAGCAAGTTCTGTCTGACTCTGGCATCATAACTTAAAATAATGCAATAAGTGATCATTTTAATCATCATTTTATCCCGGGAGGCTTTTTATTTGAGAGAAACTGTGGTTTAATTGACCCTGGTCAGTCAATCGACTGATATTTCCTCTGCCAGCCTCGAGCTGACTCAACTTCTATTTACATTTAATTTCAATAATTGACGTCTGTATTGTACAAGATGCCTTGCTTAAGATTGATGTAAAAAAAAAATCCACTGGGACTGATATGCTTGATCCATTTTTGCTGCAGCTCTCTGCCCCCCTGATTGCTGAATCATTAACCCATATTTTTAACCTGACGATTATATCTGGTACTATCCCTAAGGTTTGGAAATCTGCCCATGTACTCTCCCTTCACAAAGGTGGTGACTCTTCTGACCTAAATAATTATCATCCTATTTATAAACTTTCTCGTCTGGCTAAAATATTACAATCCTTAATCAATTCTCAGCTAAGATCTTTCTTATCTTTGAAATCTATTCTAAATGTACATCAGTCAGATTGTAGACCAGGCACTATGTCTGCTGCATCCCTAGTTATAAATGATGTGATTAACTGTATAGATAAAAGGCATACCCTTTCATTATCCTGTCCTTGACTTTCAATACTGTTGATCACGCACCTCTAATTCAGAGGCTTTCCTCAATTGGCTTAGACCGGGCTGTAACTGATTTAAAAATTACTTGACAGATATAACTCGATGTGTATCTGCTGACTGTGTTAAATCAGGTTTCCTGGATATTATGAAAGGTGTCCCGCAGAGGTTGATTCTGGGTCCTGTACCTTTTACTGTTTACATCAACAATATCGACTTGTCTGTAAAAAAAAAACTGTAACCTGCACTTGTATGCTGATGGTACTGTTGTGTATTCTATTACGGTAAGGACTGGCGCTGGAAACGAGAAGCAAATACAGGGAGTGAACATTTAATGGAAAACAGACGTCATACAAAACAAGAATAGCGTCTGGGCGGGGGGAACGAAACGATATGATGGCAATAATGTTGACACAGGGAACCAACTCAGGAACAGACAGATATAGAGGGGCAATCAGCAAAGTGAAGGAGTCCAGGTGAGTCCAATGAGCTCTGATGCGTGTAAAGATTGTGACAGGTGTGCGTAATGATGGCCAGCCTGGCTCCCTTGAGTACCAGAGAGGGGAAGCGGGATCAGGCATGACAGTACCCCCCCCCCCCCCCCCCCCCCTCTAGGGGTGCCGAGGCATGGCGCTAGACTAGCTAGCTGAGGCGTTGAAGCCCGACGAGCCGGCTGAGGAATGGGAGCGGACAAGCTGGCTGAGACGTGGGAGCCTGATGAGACGGCTGAAGCATGGGAGCCTGATGATCCGGCTAAGGCATGAAAGCCTAATGATTCCGTTGAGGCGTGGGAGCCTGACGAGCCGGCTGAAGCATGGGAGCCTGATGGGCCGGCTGAGGCATGACGTGGGATGGGAGCCTGATGAGCCGGCTGTGGCGTGGAAGCCCGACGAGCCAGCTGAGGCACAGCCGGTTCCATCTGCGAAAGCACCCGGACGCAACGTCACCACCAAAAACAAAAAACAAGAACTCACTGATGCTTCAAATAATGGTGTCAGCATTCTGTAAGGACCGACGCTGGAGACGAGAGGCAAGTACATGGAGTGAACATTTAATGGAAAACGGACATCACACAAAACAAGAACAGCATCTGGACGGGGGGAACAAAATGATATGATAACAATAATGCTGACACAGGGAACCACCTGAGGAACAGACAGATATATAGGGGAAGGTCAAACAAAGTGAAGAGGTCCAGGTGAATCCAATGAGGGCTTATGCGCGTAATGATGGTGGCAGGTGTGTGTAATGATGAGCAGCCTGACGTCCTCAAGCACGAGAGAGGGGAAGCGGGAGCAAGCCTGACAATTATCCCGCCGGTTGACCAGGCTCTATCTGAACTACAGTCTGCCTTCATAGCATAACAGAAAAACTGTATTGGCCTGAAATTAGTATTGAATGCAGGTACAACTAAGTATATGCTGTTCACTAGAGTGCATAAAAATAACTCTGATGATTTAAACGTATGTACTTTGGCTGGTGTCCATATTGATCATGTCCCTGCTTACAAATATCTGGGTATCTGGACAGATGAAAAGCTGTATTTTAAAAAAACATATTGATGAGTGAGTAAAGGTGAGAATAAAAATGTGCTTCTTCTATAGAAATAGGTCCTGCCTCTCGTTAAATAGTAGAAAGCAGATTTGGTATTTTATTAGGATCCCCAAGCAGCAGCTACTCTTCCTGGGGTCCACACAGAACATGGAACATGACACAATACAGAACATTAATAGACAAGAACAGCTTAAGGACAGATTATTCAGTTGACATTCCTATTGGTCCTAGACTGTGGCGACATCATCGATATGAATGCAGCTGCCACTTCATTAAAGACGTCAGATGCAGTTTATCACAACGCACTGCGCTTTATTGCAGGAGACCATTCTTGTATCGTCACTGCATTCTCTGTCAGAAAGTGGGTTGTCCCTCTCTGATCTCACGTAGGTTGATACAGTGCTATGTTGTAATTTATTAAGTCCTTTTACACAAAGTCCCACTGTACCTAGCATCTTTACTAAACTTTAGACCACACCCGGTCTCAAGGATGGTTAACTCTGGAAATGTTTTTGGTCTCCATGAAGTAAGGTAAGTCTTGCATCTTATTTGTGGAACAACATTTGATATGTTGGTGCCTCTAGGGCAATTCAGAAGGCTGAACGAGGACCTTTTACTGATGAATGTGTTTGTTTTTTTATGACCGTGTTGTTCTTTCTACTTGCATTTTGTATTTATATTTTAATGCATGTACTTTCTGTCATTTCTGTCATTCAGGGCTCATCTGTAAAAGAGGCCTTGGTCTCAGTATGACTCCCTGATAAAATAAAGGTTAAATAAATACAAATCTGCTTTGACAGCTCTGTGACTTTGGATCAAATCAAAGCCACTGCTGATAATTCATGGTGGCGGCCCTGCCCCCCTTTAACAGCTGCTCTGCAACAGTTCTCCACTTCCTCCTTTTCCTCTCTTTCCCTCAACTCTCCCCCTTCCACCATGGCCACATCCCTCTCCATATACATGTTGAGCGGTGAGATAGGCAGGCCTGAAGATGTAATAGATAACCTGACATTCTTTATGGACATGGGGGATGGGGGAGAAGGAAGAGGAATAGTGTATGGGAAGATGTTTTATGTGTGGAGCTTTGAAATCACATGGACAGAACAAGCTTCGGCGGGGGGGGGGGGGGGGGGGGCATGCTGTCTTTGTAGTACAAGACACATGTCATCTTTTGAAGGAAATATCCCTTTCACTCTGTTATCACTTAATTCCATGTGTGTGTTGTGTACTCTAACATCTATGCAAGGGGCATTGCAATCATGCAATGAAATCCCTATTGTCCATCAGTAGGTTTTTTTCTCTTGCAACTCTTGCATGACCTACCTGAATTATCTCGTCAGTCTGTGTGTGCATCCCAAATTCCCTATATAGTGCATTACTGTATACCAGCCATATGGAGAGTAGGGCACTATAAAGGGAATAGGGTGCCATTTGGGATGCAAGCAGTATCCACCTGTGTGATCTGGGGTGTAATCATTAGCCAAACAGTTGCAAAACAAGAGTTTTTATTGGACAAATTCAGGTAGATCCCTCCCTGTTTAGTTACGTTTGCTTCACTTTAAGAAACGTTTCGCAACAGAATCGACGTAATGAATACGCCCCTGACTGCCTGCCTCTGTTTAACATGTTTAATGTGGCCATGTTTGTCTTTTCTGCAGCAGGAGGAGGAAGATGTGACTGGTGGCAGGACAGGAAGTAACAGATGGGAGGTCCTGACAATGACTCACTTGATAAGGTCAGTCACTTGATGCAGGCACCACAATAACACAATTAGGCCTAATTTTTCATGCACTCCTCCCCTCCCTGGCTCCCTCAGGAGACTGCCTCCAGGAAGTGCTTTAGGCTGCACAAAATGTTTCAGAAAAAAATACATTGGGGACATATGTAGGCTAGGGCTAATCAATATGTGTCCAGACTCCAGATTAACAGTTGCATAAAATATGCTACACTAGGCTTGACATTTAAGGTGCAATATGATATACTGTATGTATGACAAACCAGAAATATAAAATTATCTCTGTATGTCCTTTTAAATTATCATGCAAATATTATGGTTGCAGCAGCAGGAATGCTTGCTTAGGAGGGAGCAATTTTCAAGGTGATGTGTCATGTCACGTGAGGAGTGTATCTCCAACCCATCACCTCTTGGGAAAATTTGAATCAGCAGGACACAAACATTCCCCATTGAGATCCACTGAAATGTACTAAACCCAACTCTAGAAACCACTGTAACTCGCATAGCCTATATACTGTAGGTTTACGATATACAGTTGAAGTTGGAAGTTTCCATACACTTAGGTTGGAGTCATTAAAACTCATTTTTCAACCACTCCACACATTTCTTGTTAACAAACTATAGTTTTGGCAAGTCGGTTAGGACATCTACTTTATGAATGACACAAGTAATTTTTCCAACAATTGTTTACAGACAGATTATTTCACTTACAATTCACTGTATCACAAGTCCAGTGGGTCAGAAGTTTACATACAGTAAATTGACTGTGTGCCTTTAAACAGCTTGGACATTTCCAGAAAAGGCTTTAGAAGCTTCTGATAGGCTAATCGACACAATTTGGGTCAATTAGAGGTGTACCTGTGGATGTATTTCAATGTCTACCTTCAAACTCAGTGCCTCTTTGCTTGAAATCATGGGAAAATCAAAAGAAATCAGCCAAAACCTCGATGGTCATGGTTCATCCTTGTGAGCAATTTCCAAACGCCTGAAGGTACCACATTCATCTGTACAAACAATCGTATGCAAGTATAAACACCACGGGACCATGCAGCCGTCATACTGCTCAGGAATGAGACGCATTCTGTATCCTAGAGATTAACGTACTTTGGTGTGAAAGTGCAAATCAATCCCAGAACAACAGCAAAGGACCTTGTGAAGATGCTGGAGGAAACAGGTACAGAAGTATCTATATCCACAGTAAAACGAGTCCTATATCGACATAACCTGAAAGGTCGCTCAGCAAGGAAGAAGCCACTGCTCCGAAACCGTCATAAAAAAGCCAGACTATGGTTTGCAACTACACATGGGTACAAAGATTGTACTTTTTGGAGAAATGTCCTCTGGTCTGGTGAAACAAAAATATAACTGTTTGGCTATAATGACCATCGTTATGTTTGGAGGAAAAAGGGGGATGCTTGCAAGCCGAAGAACACCATCCCAACCATGAAGCATCGGGGTGGCAGCATCATGTTGTGGGGGTGCTTTGCTGCAGGAGGGACTGGTGCACTTCACAAAACAGATGGCATCATGAGGTAGGAAAATGATGTGGATATATTGAAGCAACATCTCAAGACATTAGTCAGGAAGTTAGAGCTTGGTCGCTAATGGGTCTTCCAAATGGACAATGACCACAAGCATACTTCCAAAGTTGTGGCAAAATGGCTTAAGGACAACAAAGTCAAGGTATTGGAGTGGCCATCACAAAGCCCTGACCTCAATTCCATAGAAAATGTGTGGACAGAACTGAAAAAGTGTGTGCAAGCAATGAGGCCTACAAACCTGACTCAGTTAAACCAGCTCTTTCAGGAGGATTGGGCCAAAATTCACCCAACTTATTGTGAGAAGCTTGTGGAAGGCTACCCAAAACTTTTGACCCAAGTTAGACAATTTAAAGGCAATGCTACCCAATACCAATTGAGTGTATGTAAACTTCTGGCCCGCTGGGAATGTGATGAAAGAAATAAAAGCTGAAATAAATCATTCTCTCTACTACTATTCTGACATTTCACATTCTTAAAATTAAGTGGTGATCCTAACTGATCTAAGAAAGGGAATTTTTACTTGGATGATTGAATGTCGGGAATTGTGAAAAACTGAGTTTAAATGTATTTGGCTAAGGTGTATGTAAACTTCCGACTTCAACTGTGCATTCCCTGATAATAAAATGCCGGTATATAGAGCTATTATATGACAGGACAGAGACTAAATATAACTATTATCGAACATCACGCATTATCAACGTTATTTAAATGCATGTACGAATCCACAAATCTAACCTAATCCTGTACCATTATCCAACATACGTTTGATCTGTTAACTCATTTATACCCAGCATCTATGCTGTCATGCATGTTGGTAATTGGAATGTATTTGTCTGTATAGAATCAAAAACAAAAGAAAAAGAAATCGAGCCAGTATAATATCGCTGTATCCTAATAGTGCACGTCACCCAGTACAGTTATCTCTGCGTAACCTTGCTCTCCCCGCATCTTGCGACGTCGGTGAAACGCTTTCATTTCAGTCGGTATGCCGCTGCGCAGGGAAGCGCAGGGAAGCCTATAGTCTACCTAGAGGTGAAATAAAATACATAGTCCAGGAGGGATGGTAGGCTATATTCGTTCATATTTGAGGATGCATTTTTTTCTGTCTCGTGCACACCTATAGCTATGTATGTCCTCCAATGCAAATAGGTATAGCCTAGGTTGTAACCGGTTGGACGTTTCAATCTGAATTGACTGGCTAGCAGTAAATAGACTAGTAGGCTATTACTCCGTGATTGTTATAATCTCCCAGATTGTCGGCGAGTTACTGCAGTCGATGCTGCAGTTTTAGGCTCTTGCACCGGGCTGTGTGCTGCGACCGCAAACTCAATGAGAAAGACATGCTTTCCTTCGTTCTGGTCTCTGGGTCTGTCTGGATAATATTAGGTGAGTTTCATATATTTTCATTCTTTGTGCTCACCATAGAATAGCAAGTGCCATGTATTGTATGGGCGCAGCCTCTCTGAAATTGTGAGACATGTTATTGATTTAGAATTCATATAGAATAGGATGCGTTTTTTTTTTTTACAGGTGCCACTTCCATATTTAGAATAGCCTATAGAGCGGCATGGATTATACATTTTCAGGATACATTTATTCGCGTCCGGCCTACACGGAATGAGCTGGGAAAGGTTATCTTTATGTGCGTATCTGACGGCCTGACAGTTAGTGCACAATTATAGCATAACCTATTTGATGTAATTTATAATAATAACCAGTTGTTGAGACATTTTCACGGAATAACGATTTTATTCTAAACGGGCCTTTTAATTACAGGCATATGGCATGGCTTCGGAAAGCGCATAGCGCAACATAATGCAATAACCAATGTGTATAGGACAACTGGGTCGATACAGTTTTTTTCTGAACATATATATGTTTTGTGTTTCAGCGAGTTATTTACATTTCCGGTATTTGTATGCTAAATTATTCCACATGACCGGCTTCAGTGTGAGAAATTCGTGTCTGCAGGTTATTAAGGTCGTGCAAGATACAGTTGGGTATATGCCTAAACCGGAAACACGTAAATGAAAAAGCTAATCTCTCAACCATTTAGCAACTATATATCGCTTGCCAATGGCTCAGTGACAGCTGCTAACATGCATCAGCGTAAATGTAGGCTATTATCAGACAGCCGGATAACACGTAGCTAGCTAGATCAACAAAAATATACATTTTGCTAAACAATTGCCTATATAGCAACGTGGCATAGTGGTTGACGATGGATGTCTTCAGAATCTAACCACGCCATAGTGGGTAGTGTGACGTGCAATTTCACGCGCGGAAGAGGGCATGTCTGATTGGTAGGAGCTGTCCATGGGTGAGGGGTCCTGAATCACTGCAGCCAGCTCGAGCGTATTAGCAGTGTCTTGGGTAAGGCTCTGTAAAACACTATTTTATTCCGCCAGTCAGGGGTGTGGGGGAAAATGTGACAATTTAAAAAACGTTTTATATTAATCAACATTAGGCACGTATTCCACATATCAGCATGTTTGATCTATAGTAACCTCGACTGCAAAATATACAGTAGCCTAGGGCCCGTTAAACTGTTGTGTTGTCAACATTTGCGGATTTGGTCTATTGTGCTCACTTAGGGCGACGATGTCTCATAGTAACTTTTTTGAAGGTCTATGTCCCTAGAGTTGGAAAATGTGCAATAGCAGCTTTCTCCGTGTTATCACTCTTTCTTTCATCCCTCCATCCTATTAATTTTCCCCATAGGGATTTTACCCTTTGACAAACAATGTCAATATACAACAAGTTATACCCTTTAATAAATATATCATTGGAAAGCTTAGATTCACAGCTATCCATCAGACACATTTTCGGGAATGTTCAGGTCAACATAACTCTGACCTTTGACCTCTAGGGTACATATCAGAATGACCTGTACAAATTGCTTTACAAAGGAAACCCTGACACATTTGAAACTTTGTTTGACAAGTGGTTCTGAAAGATCATGAAATTACCTTTCAAATGATAAAAAGCACCAGATACAACTGTTGTTTAAATAGCCCATATTGTGCCATTGAAATGAGAATGTTGGAAGCTTGGCCATAGAATTCCATGTAATTGGGTGATAGAGGCATCAAATTGCACGCACGCACGCACGCACGCGCTCACACACACACACACACACACACACACACACACACACACACACACACACACACACACACACACACACACACACACACACACACACACACACACACACACACACTAACCCTACATAAACCTTTTTTCCAATATGGCCGCCAAACAACTCAATGGGATCTTATTGGACAATTTTGCATGATCATACCTGAATGAAATATAATTGTAGCATGCCCCAAAATATCTTAAAATGTTCATAGTAATGTAAAATACACATCCAAATGAGCCAGGTGTGCCAGATATAATTGTGTTAACACAAGCTGTCCAAATCGCTGATTTTGGAAGATGTTATGATCAGTAATTGCAATATGTCACTTTCAAACATGTAAAATGGATATCTACATGTGAATAGTCATTGATGTGACTGATAAAAACGATATACAATGTTATCCTTGTAGCGGTTTTCATTATGAGGACTATAAACCTGCCCCTGACATTCCATTATATTGTCGTAAAATCACATTTTGGGCCTTTTCAGGCCAATTATATTACTTTTAGTATTCTAGTAACAGACCAATCTGCTATGGCTCTATAGTAAGAATACATCTTCATTTAGATGAACTCTGTGGAATGGTTTGCTGTTTTCATCGTCAAGCGAAAACTCATTTGGCGTTCCTGTAGAATATTTCATTGTAATGGATGCGTCCTCAGTTTTATGAAAACAGTTCATACGATAACATTTATATCCTTTTAATCCGCTGACGTCCATGACTATTCACACGCATATATCCATTTCACATGCTTGAAGATGAAATATTGCAATTCTTGATCATAACACCTTCAGAAATGAGCGATTGGGACAGCTTTTGGGCACATTCGTAACGCAATTCTGTGAATAGTTTCACTTCTTTATAGATCTGACACACATGGCTCATTTGGGTGTGTATTCTACATCACTATGAACACTTTAAAGGTCAAATGTAGCCCTTTTAAACACCATATCAAATCATTTCTTGGTGACATTTAAGTACCTTAATGTGATTGTTTTAAATTAAAACGGTCAAAAATAAAACATTTTGCTTCTTAGCAAAGGGCAATTTCTCAAGCAGAAACTTTGCTATGACTGCCTGGGAGTGGTCTGAGTGGAGAGGGGAAAATTAAAAGGAGCTGTTATTGGCAGAGAGGTTTGGAACTCTCTTTCTTGTTGATCTATTAACAAATTTATCGCATGGTGATGTCACAATGGAAGGCCAAAACTCCATCCCAACAAAACAGGCTGAAATTTCAGGCCGTCTTTTCAAACAGCTCTTACAATAAAATAACATTTTCACAATATTATTCCAATCTCATAGTGTGGAAATATATATAAAACACAGGAAAATCCAATTTTGGACTGCACTGGGCCTTTAAGATATAATTGGGAATACTACAATTATATTTCATACAGACATGGCCATGCGAAATTATCCAATAAGAGCCAATTGAGTTGTTTGGCAGCCATATTGGGAAAATGCTTCTGTGGGGTTGAATTCTGTGAGATTTTTAAAACCCTGTTCTAGCTGTGTGTGTGTGTGTGTGTGTGTGTGTGTGTGTGTGTGTAATTTGGTGTCTCTATCACCAAAGTTAGAATCCAAAAACATAGCTGCCCCATTACATGTAATTCTAAGTCTAAGTTTCCAACATTCTAATGTTGATGGCACAATAATGTTGATGTCTAATGTTGATGGCGATCTTCCAGCAGCTGATGCTTCCAGCGTTGGTTATGTTATACATCATTTGAAAGGTAATTTCATGACCTTTCAGAACCACGTGTCAAACAAAGTTTCAAATGTTTACAGGCTTCCTTTTTAAAGCAATTTATACAGGTCATTCTGATATGTACCCTAGAGGCCGATGGTCAAAGTTCTGTTGACCTGAACATTAAGAAAAATGTGTCTGATGGATAGCTGTCTTTCCAAACATATATGATTAAAGGGTATAAGTGAGCAAGAACTTGTTGTATACTGAAATGTTTCGTTATTGGGTGAAATTCCTATGGGAGAAATGAATGGGATGGAGGGATGAATGAGAGATGAGACATCGTCACCCCTAGTGAGACCCACCAACCCCCCCTGGCTCATGGACTAACAGGTAAACCTATTATTTTCCCCCTCTTAATAATTCAGAGGATGACCCACATGCTCCACCCATGACAGAGTTACAGACTGAGAAAGTATATATGAGTGCTTCTCATTTGAAAAGTTTGGCCAAAAAATGCAGTATTTTTCTGAACATTGTAGACTGCGTTTGTAAATCAGCCTACAATTGAATGACTTTTTAATGTCGTCATGGAACCTAGCTAGGCTATAGCCTATTTAGTGAAAGTTATACTATACCAGTGGTAGTTTAGTGTTGTCCCTGTCATTTAGAAACATTGCATGAGAAGAGTGGGGATAATATCAAGCATAAAACCTTTGGCCATTACCCTATCAGCTAGATTTTGGCCCATGTACAGTAGGCTATGCTACTGTACATGTGTGAGGTGTTAATTTACAGGTTCATATTCACAGTATGTAAGTGCATTCCAAGTTTAAAGAGAGGAAATTCTATGATATTTACATGCTGGAATCTCATATAATCCATCGCATTAATCACATTAATGGATGTTGCCTCACTTAGACAGTTGTGAGTGTTATGAAGAATAAGGGTGGATGGTGTGGATCTTCCAGCATCCCAAGCATTCCCATTGCTTTAATGTCGGTTATTGGACTGCATGGGCAAAATGGAAAGTGCTGAACAAGGGTTACGTCCTCTCCTGATGCACCGCATGCTTTACTAGGTATCTTTAGATCAGTCTTAAAGGCACTCAAAAAAAACGCGATTTTCTTGTGTATTATATATATTTCAACACTATGAGGTTGGAATAATACCATGAAATTGTGAAAATGGTGAAGAGCTGTTTTGAAAAGACGGCCTGAATTTTCAGCCTGTTTTGGTGGTGGGATGGAGTTTTAGCCTGCCTGGGTGACATCACTAGGCGGTCAATTAGTTAATAGACCAATAAGAAAGAGAGTTCCAAACCTCTCTGCCAATAACAGCTAGTTTTCCCCGCTCCGACCACTCAAAGACAGTCATAGCTAAATTCTTGCTTGAGAAATGACTCTTTGCTAAGAAGCTATTGTTGTTTCTTTTTGACTATTTTAATTGAAAAATAAAATTAGAGTAAGGTACTTAATTGTTACCAAGAAACAATCTGATCTTTAGATAAAAACTGCTGCATTGGACCATTAACAAAAAAAAACATTGCTTGACATCCCCCATATCTTTTAAAATGACTCATTGATCTGCTCACTGTATGACTCAATCCTGTATGGTTGTATATTAATGTGTTTAATTGAGTCTGCACTGTACGTACGTGTCTGTTTTGGTATCCTGAGTGGTACAGCGGTCTAAGGCACTGCATCGCAGTGCTAGAGGCGTCACTACAGACCCGAGTTCGATCCTGGGCTGTATCACAACCGGCCATGAGTCCCATTGCGCGGCGCAAAATTGGCCCAGCGTCGCCCGGGTTAGTGGAGGGTTTAGCCGGGGTAGGCCGTTATTGTAAGTAAGAATTTGTTCTTAACTGACTGCCTAGTTAAATAAAAGTTCAATTGAATTTTTAAAAAAATGTTAGCTTTTAAACTTGCATGTGTGTGATTGTTTTTGTGCTGAGGTCTCCATGTGTGTGTGTATGGTACATACAATATTTATAATTTGCTGGCTTTAGGGAGGGCGGAGGAGAGAGAAAGGGAGGGGAGGGGGAGCGAGATAGAATAGCTGGAACGTCTGCTGAAGGTGGTGTGATACGGTGGCCAGCCAGGCACAAACTAGGCCAAATGCGCTTCTCCTTTTCCCCCCTCACTCCCCTTGCTGAGCATAATCTCCCAGCGGTGGGAGGTAATCAAAGGTTTGCAGAGGACAAAGTAAGATCTGCCCGGGTGCGCAGACAGACAGACACACACACAGACTGACGGGTTACTGCACTGCCTTGCAAGTCTTCACTACCAGAGTCTAGTGTGCCTTGCTTCCTTATTAATGCAGCTGCTTTCCTGAGCATTGATGTTGAACCCTAACCCCTTGAACCCCTTTTAAAGCACCCTCCACACTTGCCTTTGTCTTAATCAACGAGATTATCCATGTGTCGTTAGCCTAGAACTCTGCCGGTACACTCACACGGAGTGCGTGGATGTGCGCAGCACGCATAGAACATGGGCTTAATGTGACTGTGGGTTTGCGGAGGTGACACGGTTGAGATAAAATGACTGGATGGTCGCACAGCTAGAGAGAGGGAGAGACAGACAGACAGACAGACAGACAGACAGACAGACAGACAGACAGACAGACAGAGACTGAGAGAGAAGAGAGAGCGAGGTGACTTTAAATAGAAAAGGCAGAGCCGGGGGGTAGGGGGGTGGGGGTTACTTCTGTGCATCCGTCTCTGTACTAATAGGCCATAATCTCATGGCAGAAGAGTCTAATTGCTGGTGACGCTCTGCAGATGGGGAGAGGGGGCGGGACTCAGGCATCTGAGGTTAGTGTGGTCAGCCAATACCTTCTGTTCCCAACCATTACGCTACCGGTAGGTTACATGTACAGTATCCAAGGATTCAGAACAGACACAGTAGGCCTACATATGGAAAGAAACAGTACATCTAGGAAAATCAGCGGTGGAAAAAGTTCCCAGTTGTCATACTTGAGTAAAAGTATACAGTAGATACCTTATAGCCAGGGGCACACACTCAGACATCTTTTACAAATGATGCATTTGTGTTTAGTGAGTCTGCCAGATCAGAGGCAGTAGGGATGACCAGGTGTTCTCTTGATATGTGCATGAATTTGACCATGTTCCTGTCCTGCTAAGCATTCTAAATGTAACAAGTGCTTTTGGGTTTCAGGGAAAACGTATGGAGTAAAAAGTACATTATTTTCTTTAGGAATGTAGTGGTAAAAGTAAATGTTGTCAAAAGTATAAATAATTAAGTGAAGTACATATACCCCCCAAAAAACTACTTAAGTAGTACTTTAAAGTATTTTGGCTTAAGTACTATACACCACTGGTGTTCCTAATGTTTGGTATACTCAGTGCATATCTTTCTGTCTGTGTACCCCTCCAACCAGAAATATCATGAGCTCACTGTGTCCCTAATGACCCAAATTAGGCTGTGTTAGACGACTTATGTGATTGGTCCATCTGATCAAGGTAATTATTGTTAATGATGACGATGTGGTGGATTGGGAAGTGGTGGTTGCCTGAGGAGCTCTTCCACTGTCCAGTAGTACTCTTCCCAGGCTAAAGATAGCTGGCTCTGAGCTGTGTGTGAGTGATCCTCTGCTAGCCTAGCATAGGGGCAGGTTACTATAGGACAAAGAGTGCAGAGAAGGGACACTCCCTCTTGGATGAGAGGATAGGCTAACCATCTAATAATGAGACAGGTGCAATCTGGTGATGGGCTGCCATCAATAATGGAAGGGTCTACAACTGTTATCCCCCTGGTTTACAACCAAGCGTTCTTACTCTCCAACTGGGGTCATGACTTTCTCGAAGGTTGATTGGGTATTTGACTTCTGTATTCCACCTGGACAGCCTTCCTCAGATAGCCTAGCCTCGTCTGGTCACCGTAGGACAGGTAGCCTAACATACAGCAGGTTACGTTCTGTTACCGCTTAGTGCTCATCAGGCCTCAACTCTGGTGCCGAACAGACTGGGACACATCACAACCATGCTACCTCAACATAGCCTACTATGTGTTTCATTGGGAAGGTTCAGATAAGGGTTAGATCAGAATGTTTCTCTCATTACACTACTAGGCCTATAAAGTCTCTCTCAAGTTTTTGTAAACACTTTACATTGTAGGCAATCCATATCCTAGTGATTTATTCTGGCCTTTCCTGTTCATCTGTGGTTTTTCATGCTTAGTATGTGTGTATAATGGTAGGTGTACCTTTGCTCTTAGATCTACCTGGCAGCAGTGGCATAAAGGGTTAAGTTGAAATATTTGGGGTTAAGTTGAAATATTTTAAAGTACTGCTTAAATATTCTGGGGAGTATCTGTATTTTACTTTACTATTTATATTTTTGACAACTTTTACTTTTACTCCACTACATTCCTAAAGAAAATAAACAACTTTTGACTCCCTACATTTTCCTTGACACCCAAAAGTACTCATTACATTTTGAATGCTTAGCAGGACAGGGAAATGGTCCACTTGTCAAGAGAACACCTGGTCATCCCTACTGCCTCTGATCTGACGGACTCACTAAACACAAATGCATCGTTTGTAAATTATGTCTGAGAGTTGGTGCGTGGCCCTGTCGAGCCGTAAATTTAAAAAAAAACAAGAAAATGGTGTCGTCCTGCTTTGCTTACTATAAGGAATTTGAAACGATTTATACTTTTGATTCTTAAGTATATTTGAGCAATTACATGTACATTTATTTTGATACTTCAGTACATTTAGAACCAAATACTTGTAGAATTTTACTCAAGTATGACAATTGGGTACTTTTTCCACAACTGCCTGGCAGTATAATTCACCCTCATCAAGGCTGAAAAACCCCCACCAGAGATAGATATCGGACAGCGACAGAGTTCTAGCCTAATACTAACACAGCAACTGAAACAAGGAAGGTCAGGATGGTATAGAATTGTAATGTCTGTCAAATAAATTGCTGTAAAAAGCACCATGTACCACATACCACTATGAGCAATAATAGTATTACCATAATGTTGCACATGACTCATTATTGTAACCTTGCTGTAGCCTTTCATTAGAGATGGTAGTGGAA